>NC_048302.1:70141840-70441840 GCF_013100865.1 Trachemys scripta elegans
TGGTTTGTGCCTCAGTTTACACACATCTAAAATAAGTTGGGTTTGTGTTTATAAATTATTCTGAGACGCCAATAGGAAAGGCTCAATAGAAGTGTAATTATTATTACTAACTGTATCCCTTAATAATTGGGGAATTTCCAGGAAAAAAATGAAGGGAATCTTTACAATTTTTTTCAGACTTTCCCATTATAAAAAAAAAAATGTTCGAGCCCTAATAATCAAACCTTTACCCACTGTAAAGATTTTAGAATTAGTTGTGTTTGTAAAGTTCTCGATGATGCAGAAAGTGGAGTGTTATACTAGGGTTACCATACGTCTTAAACAGAGCCAAAGTCTGAGTCCGGGGAGGAGCAGAGCAGCTGGAGCCGAGGAGGAGAAGTGCCCGGCCGGGGGCGCAGGGTCTGGAGGCTGCCCGGCAAACCGTAAAGCCGGTAGCGCTTGGGCAGCCCTTTTCGCATGGCTGGGAGGGAGGAGAGGGAGTTAGGGCGGAGACTTTGGGGAAGGGGCGGGGAAAGGGCGGAGTTGGGGCGGGGGCAGGGGTGGGGGTGGGAAAGGGGCGGGGCTAGGAAAGGGGCAGGGCTAGGGCCCGTGGAGTGTCCTCTTTTTTTATTTTTTAAATATGGTAACCCTAGTTATACTAACTTTGCGTTGCTGCTAGTAGTAGTGTTGTCAATAAACTAACCAGGTATCTTTTGAAGGACAACTAAGAGCAGTTTTGTGGAAAACCAGTCAGCTATTTTTCCCATGTCACTTTGAGCAAAACAACATAGACAATTAAAGGTCTGTTGCCTGGAGACTAGGGCACCCTGAAAATGGAGCTAGAAAATATGGCCAGACAAAAATCAGCATTTCTGTATCAATTATTACAGTTTAAGGTAGCTTGTCTTGCATAATTTTCACAAAATGAACTTTTCATATTTTGACAATGGTAAAAGATTGCTAATTTTATGGTTATATTGCCAGTTTCTGAAATTATTACAAGTTAAAGCGCACACAGTCGGAATGATCAGTCTAAATTAAGTTCTTGACCAAATTGAACTATAACGTAATAGGCCATGATAACCAGGAGCAGTGTAACAAAAGTAGGAAATATAATTTAAAAAATACCAACAGTGATTTATGCTAAAAGATATTGCACTTCACATTGCTGCTACTGTATGTGGAACTGGTGTTGGCAATAATAAATTTGGCACTCAATGTATGCAATCATTCAAAGGATTCAAGAGAAAGCAATTACCTTAATTAAGTCATATGATGACCTTAGTTATTCTTTTTAAATTAGATAATCGTTTAAGTTCCCAGTTTAGAATTTATACCAATTAGTCAATTAAAATTCCAGTGCAACACCAATCTAGTGAAACCTCTATCTAGGTGATCAAATATAGATAATTAAATGCTCTTAATGACTCCCCATCTCATATGGCAAGAGCAAGGTTTTCGTTGTTGCCATCCTTCAGCATAGCAGGATTTTCTGTGGATACATCAGTCTGATCGTTTGTATTGGTTGCTTTTTAGACATTTATCCATCTGGCTGTTGTGCAACCACTTTTTACTCAACTACAATCCTCATTTCACTTTCCTATGGTTGTAAAATTAAACCTCCAGGAAACCAGATAAATTGTGATGCTCCTGCTCTCCTTTCCTCATCAGAGAAACTATCTTAACTGATAGTTATGTCCTTGAGTGCATTTGAATCTACAGTGGATGTAAACTCCTGCTCTTATGGCCAAATGTCTTGATCCTGCAAAGCCCTCGGCTTTGTCACTGGGGCACTGTCAACTTGATTTTTCCTCTCCAGATTGAATGCCAGTTTTTTTTTTTGATAAGCGTCCTTTGAATCTGTCCATATCAATTGTTTTAATCCTTAAAATTGCATATAAGATTCTTTTTCTGATTCCTTGCTGATGTTCGTTAGGCTTTTCTACAGCAAAGGAGAAACCAGTGAATGTATAAGGAAATAGTAACACTGACTACCCACTATGTACTCTCAAAATCACAAAGTAAACTAACCAAAAAAATACAGACTATAGTTGACATCTTACCCTTATAGTAATCTCCTAGGTATGACTTGAACTATAAAAGCACACATGTCAGGTAGACATGTGATGTTCAAGCTTATTCTGTCATTTTATTAGCATTAAAATGGGTAGTTCCCGCAGGAGAACTCCACATTCTGAAATGTTGAGAAAGCTGTATATCTCTCTAGTGTAAATTACAAGCACGTTGGTGGAGGTGAAGTAAACTCTAAGATCTCCATGGAAACTTGCTGATTACTGCCTTTCCCACGGAAGAAAAGAGCATTTCTGTGCCAATATATTCTTGCATTAGGAGCAGTCTCCTGCTCAACTAAATATCAACTACAACTAATACAGTTGCTGGTATGAGAGGCCTTTGAAAGAGGCATGGAATCAAAATGAAGATAGTACAAAAAAAATGAAAAATTCAGTGTGTCAAATATAGATCTTGATCCTTCAATCCATGTGCAGGCTGTTTTTTTATTTTTTAATATGAATGCAGAATATATCCAAAAACTCTATTGTTCTTCCTCCTTTTCAGGCAGTGCTGGATTCAAAGTAAACTTTCGGCCCCTTTCAGTCACTTCATACAAAAATGTGTTTTATTAAGTAAAAAGTATGCAGTTTACAAAATGGCATTTTTACAACTCTCCTTGCCCACAAATGGAGTAGTGGGAACTTCTGAATTTTTTATTGCAACACCAGCCTGAGATGTTTTATACTGTAATAAAAGCACCAACTGTGTCTGTGAGGAGTAGTACTGGAAAATGAATACTTTGAGAAATACTTGGTCTGAAAGGTATTCATTAAGATTGATATTTTGCTTTAACCCCACAGACTGCTAAAAATGTAAATGATACATAAGTGAGATCTTAATAACTGGTGAATCAAAGGTCACATTAAATATTTTCTCAAAAAAAAAAAAAACCCTCAAGCATTATTGATTGGTTCTTATGGGGGCGGATGCTTCTCTTGAGCCTTAAACGTATAAAAGCAAACTTACCATTTGCAGCTCTGCTTTTCTTATGCTGCAGTTTGTTATATACCCCACAATGTACAGACACAGTGCTGATGGTGGCTAATTTTGATTGATTTCATTAACCTCAGAGATATGAAATCCATATACAGGGCCAAATTTTTACATGTGTATTTACAAATGCAGAATTAACACATGCAGATTCAATAATTGTTCAATCACTTGCCCATTTGCAACTGAAGTTTAATTTGCCTGTTTTTAAAAATTGGCCTACTGCCTTAATCTAGGTACATTTATGGGATATATACTTGTATATGTGAAATAATAAAACACACTGTGATTAAATTGCATTTATCATATTCACTTTCTCTTTGCCCACTGACCCATTTCCTGGATATTACCAGGGCTGGATTAATGCAGGGGCTTTAGGTGCTGTAGCCCAGGGCCTCAGACTAAGGGGGACCCCAGCCCCGCAAAATAAATCCAATTATGTATATGAAAAAATGGGGTCGGTAACAACCTTTGGCACGCGGCCCATCAGGGTAATCCATTAGCGGGCTGCAAGACCGTTTATTTACATTAAGCATCAGCGTCTGCAGGCACAGCCCCCAGCAGGCAGCTCCCAGTGGCCGTAGTTCGCTGTCCCCAGCCAATAGGAGCTGTGGGAAGCATGTGTCCTTGCATACCCAATTTACATGGGCAATTATTGCAATTACACGTGCAAAAAGCCAAAGAAACAAGAGCATAGAACAAATCTATTTTACCAGCATATCATTAAAACAACTTCCTTCCTGATCATAATTATCATGTGATAAAATCCTATCACGTGCTATTTCTTATTGCTTGGATCTGTGCGCCTGTGCAGGGGTTTCATAAAAATGTTGGATGATGGTGCACGTGCACCCAGGGCCACCGAGAGGGTGGGGGGAAGCCGGTACAAATTACCAGGGCTCGGTGGTCCGGAAGGGGGTCCGGGGCCCGGGGCCCGGATTCCCCCCCCATCTCGTCGGCCCTGTTTAGCCCATCCGCCCTTGCTGGGGGGCCTGAAAAAATTCCGGGCCCGGTTTCCCCGCCCCCCCCCCCCATTGGCCCTGTTTAGCCCTTCCTGGGAGGCCCAACAATTTTTTTTCCACCATGGCCCGAACCCGCTCTCAGTGGCCCTGCGTGCACCTAGAAAATATGACAACGGAGCTCAAAAGAGGAAAGTGCAGAAGTTAAAAACGATTCATGAGAAACAATTGTTAAACAAAATACTAAAATTGACAGGCTATTTCAGTAAACCACCAATAAATATACCAGTTATTAGTGATTTGGAAAATAAGTAAATGAGCATCATAAATCCGTGCGAGGGAATGACAGCAACCCCAATAGACTGTTCAGACACAGTCAGCCAGCCAGTTTCGGACAAGATTGAAATAGCTGTATGTGATGACGGTAAAAACGCAGCTAACTTTAACCTATACAGTACTGACGCACGCTGGGGCCCAATAAATGAAATGGTGCAATTTTATTGGATCACAAAAAGACCAACACTATGTCGAAGCAAAAATTGTGATTTTTCAGCATCTGGAAAAAGAATACAAACATCAGAAAAGGTGTTTATCGAAAACCCTCTTCACGTGTACTCTTCAAAATGGGGTATCTATACCTCGTGATTGGGTTCTTTATTTTCCATCGACAAGATCTGGATTTTTTTGTGTGTCGATTGTGAGGAATTTATAACTTTTTAATGGGACATAAGGTGCTTTCAGAAATAAACAATAAGTTGCAGTTTGCAAAGTACTTTTCAATTACTGTAGATTCCATTCCTGATATATCCCACATAGATCAACTTACGTTCATTGTCCACTATGTGTTGCAAGAGGGGCAGATTCAAGAGCGTTTTCTTAAATTTCTCATAACAACAAGTCATACTGGAGAATCGCTTTGTAATTCGGTTTGCAGAAGATGGACATTGACATAGCAAATTGCTATTTTGACTATTATGACACTGCTAGTAACATGTTGGGGCATACAAAGGTCGGCAATCATGAATTCGGGAGATAAGCCCTTTAGTAGAGTGGGTACCTTGTGCAGCTCTCACACTCAATTTAGTTGGGGTTATGAGCAAGTGCTGCTTGGAGGCAAACATGGTTTTTTCCTTTGTTCAGTCACTTTTTAATTTCTGATCAAAATCAACCACTCGCTGTCAAATTGTTACTGCAGGATTAGAGCCAAATGACAATAAGGGAATTGAGATGCTGAAAGCTCTTTCAGATACAAGGTGGTCTGCACAGGCTCAGGCTACAAAAGCCCTGTGGCTGAATTATGAAAATATTCAGAAATATTTCCGAAAACTAGCAGACGATCCAAATCAGAACCCAAATACACACAACGATGCTTGATCACTAGGCATGAAAATGGACAAGCTGGAAATTGCTTTTCTTTACAACCTCTGGAACACAGTTCTGCAGATTTCAAGCAACAAGCACTGCACTTCAGGCTGTTGACCTTGACTTGCCTAATGCTGTAAAGTTGGTAGGCTCTTTAAAGGATTTTGTGGCTGGTCTACATGTTCAGTTTGACAGCTTTGAGAGGACCACTAAACAAATGACACCTCAAGTTTCTCAACTGTATAAACCGGAAAAGCACCATGAGCTGAAGTGTAAAAAAACAACAGGATGAGTCTGGGGAGCTAGACTGCAAGTTGTCAGGCTGAGAGAAATTTTGCGTGGAGGTTTTCAACGTTGTTATTGGTAAACTTGTTGCAGAGTTGCATCGCAGGTATGAAGCATACAAAGAGGTATTCGGCTACTTCGGATTGATGAACAATCTTCATCTACTTTCTGCTTCAGAACTACATGATTCAGCTGTTAAACTACAAGACAAAAATAGTACCGACTTACAGGAGGATTTTGCAGATGTTCAATTGGCATGAGGTACACTGGATGATGTATTGGACCAGATCATCAGCATGAGTTCAGTTGATTTATATCATTTTACCAAGGATCCAGGGCATTCATTTTTTTCTACATCTAATTGCTATCTCTAATTTGTATTCTGAAATGTTGGAAGTAGTTGCATTTTTTAAAATCTCATTTTATCACAGTGCCCCATAATCACATTTTATTTGGCTTTTTATCTCATAATCCTATTACAGTTTTGGGATGCTTGAAATTTCATCATAACTCTGCACAACGTTTCTGTCTAACTTGTTCACGTAAACTTCAGACTTGGTTAAAGTGTAACTTACTCAAAATAATAAATATGGAAACTCATTCTTTCAGAATCTCCACATTGAATCTGCTCAGTTTAAAAGCTGCTTCTTGCTTGTAAACTTCAAGCACTGCAAACTCCATTTAGAAACTCAAAATCAAGCTAGCTTCTTTCTAGCACCAAGAAGGTTAAAAAAGGCACCAACAAGGTTAAAAAAAATCTGCAACTGGAACTTAACAGTTCTGCTGATAAATGATCTATAACAGACTCTCAGCTGACCTGCAATAGTAACAGGAGTAAAATGCAGTAACAGTTTATTTTTATTGTAGTATAAGCAGACTTGACTTAATATACCTGAAGAGAACAGGTCTGTGAAATAAGAAGTTACTGCTTTTTTGTAATTTTTCAGAGTAGAATTATTTAACTATAACTACCACAAGTGTCCATGAAACCACAAATGCTTTTGTTAGACAAGACTGGTAACCCCATATAAATCCATGTCCTTGGTCTTCTTCCTCAATTTACTTCCCATTATTTTTCATTATCTATAACCTGGAACATATTTTTGACTGTGAACATTCCTCCTCCCATATTTCTGAAGTCTTCAATCTTATTTTCATTGTCTCAGTGACATTGCCCATGACCAGTATTGCTTTGATTCAACTTCTCCTGAAAGCTTAATACATCTTCTAGTCTTAAGAATTGTAACTCCCTCCTGTATAGCCCCTCTAAGGTCCATTTTAAGAAGGAAGGTGAGGGCACTACCTTGGGATTCTGGAGATTCGGGTTTAATTCTCTGCTGCACCACAGACTTCCCATGTGTCCTTGGGCAAACAACTAAGTCTCTTCCTTAGTTGCCCTTCTGTAAATTATGAAGATAAATACATTAAAGATTATGAGGTGCTGAGATATTGTGGAAATGGGTGTGGCAGGGTGCTCTTAGCAGCTATAAATTGGAAGCCAGCACCCTGGTCATGTAGAACACCCAGGGCACTGGATGTAGTTTAGTGTAGGAGGGACTTAGTCTGGATTTGGAAGGGTAGAAGGGATCCTTTGCACCAGTACAGAGCATGATGGTAACTAGCTCACCAGCTTATAGCTCTGAGAAGAAAGCAGGCAGTATAAAAGGCATGGCCAGGGAACAAGATAGGGGGCTTCCCCATAACTGCTGCTATGTTGTGGATATATCTGGAGCATAAACAGTAATAAAGAGCCTTGTTGGAGGTACCTAGTGGACTGTGTGAATTAAGCAGCACACAAAAATGGCCTATCAGCCAGGGTTTCCTGGAGCTGAAGAGGGAGCTGGGGCCAAGGGGCCATAAAAGGAGTCAGCTAGCTCATCAGATAAGGAGCAGCATTCTAGTCACCTGTACAGACATATCAAAAAGCATGACCACATCATCCCCATCCCCAACACCCTGGCAGCAATGCCAATCCCAAACAGTCAAAACTCCTGACTCAAGCCCTAAAACCAGGAGATCAGTTTAAAAACCTGGGTTTTTTTTTAAAAAGCCTGGTTATTTTTATTTGCCTTTTGGTTTTCAAGCCTTTAGGGTACACGAGTCATGTTCTCAAGCATTTTTTCACATCAGGGATAGAGTTGGGGCTTTAAGAAAAAAACGCAAACAGCATGAGAGTTGGTGATACTATTTACTTGGCTTCCTATTTATTTCCAGAGGCTGTTCAAAACATCCTTCATTGTTAGAAGCACTCCATGTACCAGTCTTAATCTCACAGAGCATCTTTTGATCTGCTCCCACTGCATATTGAATAGCTTCTTCCTATCTGATCTCTCCACTGTGGAGATGAGAACCTTTTCCTCTGCAGCTCCTGTCATCTAGAACAGCTTTTGTTGTGTGTACCTAAGCCATTCCTTATCTATGTCTAAACCTCCTCCTTCTTTACGTAGTCATATCTTCCTCCATATATTGTATGTATGACAGCAGGCTTTAATTTATTTGCTATACACTGCTGTGGCAGAGCTCATTTGCCCTCAGTATGAATCCCTTTGCAACACTGCAGGCTGTTGCTGCTATCTTCAGCTCCAACATCTCCTGACAGCCCCCTACCTCTGGCCTCAAGTCTTCTGCAGCTCAGATCTCAGGCCAAGTTACTTAAGTTAGGTTATCATAAACAAGTCCAAACCAAACCTCTTGGGCTGCTGAAGTCATTTCTTCTATACTTACAATCTCAGGACTTCTCTTGCAGGAGCCTACATTACCCCCTTTTCTCTATGTATCTTAATCCTAAATTTTTCTCAGCCAGTGAGACCTGTCTCCTCTGCTCTCTCTCCCTCAACTGAGCTCCTTCAATCTACCTATTATGGCTATCAGCCAGAGGAGGCAGAGCTAAGCCAATTAGCTACTCACCTCCCCAGATGCAAAGCAGGACTAATTTGGTGCATTTCCTATCCTTGCAGGCGATGAGGGTTAAACCCAATCACAGTGGCCTTTAACTGTACTGTTGTCTGTTACTTATATATGCTTCCTGTTGTCTTGTATTTCTTAATTTGATGTGCTTTTTATGAAAGACATTATACGAAATAAAGTGGTATTGTATTTAAGATTGCAAAAGCCTGCTGATAACCATATTAAATGGCTTCTGTGTGTAATAATTAGTACAAAATTATAGAGGAGCAGAAATCAACAGAAATATATGTTTTATGGTGGAAAGTGCAGTGTTGCTGAACTTCTTTCATGTTGGACCACATACACTGAAGTATATAAGTGGTAGTGATTTCCAGGTGATATACCATAGATTATTTCTATATATAGAATTTGCTATAGGGAAAGTATGAGAAAGGTCACGGAGGGTAAATTTAGGCTGCTAGGTAAGAAATTAAAGTTCAGGACATCCATGGTAATGTTCTCTGAAATGCTTCCGGATCCATGTGCAGGGCCAGTAAGATAGGCATGGTCTAAATGCATGGATGACATGATGGTGCACAATGGAGGGATTTAGGTTTATGAGGAACTGGGGAACCTTTTGGGGAAGGAATAGCCTATACAGGAGGGATGGGTTCCACCTTAACCAAAATGAAGCCATACTGCTGGCATTTAAAATCAAAAGGTTATTGGGTTGTTGTTTTTTAAAATGCTTTAAGGGCTGGGGAAAAGCCAACAGGTGTGGAGAAGCACACAGTTTGGGCAGAGACAACCCTAGGAATGAATTTATTTAAGGGGGAGCTCAATATCTTAGCATAGATGATAGCAAAGAAGTTGGTAAAGTACAGGTTGGAACTAGTGAGGAACAGTCCCATGTAAAGGTCCTACTTACACATAACATGAAAGCAAGTAATTAAATATTGACCAAATGTACAAGTCCTTATAGACAAATACTAGAAGTCTCAATACTAAGATGTGTTAACTAGGCTACTTGGCATTAAATGAGGATATTGACATAATAGGCATCACAGAAACTTGGTGGAATGAGGATACATAAAGGGACACTGTAATATCAGGTTACAAAATAGATAGGAATGACAGCGTAGGTTGAGCTAGTGGGGTAGGTGGCACTATATATGAAGGAAAGCATAGAATCAAATATAGTAAAAAAAAAATTAAATGAATCAAACTGTACCATAAAATTTGTGTGGGTAGAAATTCCATGCTTGAACAATAAAAGTATAGCAGCAGTAACCTATTACCAGCCACCTGACCAGGCTGGTTACAGTGATTGTGAAATGCTAAGCGAGGTTAGGGAGGCTACAAAACCAGAAAACACAATAATAGTGGGTGATTGAAACTATCCTCATTGCCTGAGTAAATGTCAGCTCGGGGCATGATGCAGAGAGAAAATTTTTAGACACCATCAATAACTGATTCTTGTAGCAGTTCGTTCTGGGACCCACAAAAGCAGAAGCAATTCTTGACTTGGATCTAAGTGGAGTGCAGGATCTGGTCCAAGAGATAACTATAACTGATCTGCTTGGTAATAGTGATCATAATATAGTGAAATGTGACATCCTTTTATGGGAGAAAATACAAAAATAAAATAAATCCACCAACACAATTTAAAAAGGGGAACTTCACAAAAATGAGGATGCTAGTTGGAAGGAAATTAAAAAGAATAGTCACTAGAATGAAATCCCTGCAAGCATGACTATAGTAGATGCTCAGACTAAATGTATACACCAAATCAAAAATACAGGAGAAGGGCCAAAGTAATGCCACTATGGCTAAATAGGAAATGGGGCCACTACACAACACACAAAAATGGTGTTAAAGGAGCACTCAAGGAAGTCACAACCATTGAACAGAAGCTACATGAATTCTTTGCATAGGTCTTCACTGCAGAGGCTAAGAAGAGGTACCCACCTGAGAGCTATTTATTTTGGAGGGGGGTACTGTCTCAAATTTATGTCAATAAAAGAGGTTTTAGAACAGATTGATAAACTAAACAGCAATAAGTCACCAGGACCAAATGGTATTCACCTAAGCGTTTTGAAGGAACTCAAATATGAAATTGCCGAAATACTAACTGTGGTACATAAACTCACTGAAACCAGCCTCAGTACCAGATGACTAGAGGGTAGCTAATGTTACACCCTTTTAATTATAAAAAGGGCTCCAGAGAAGATCCTGGCAATTTACAGGCTGATCAGCCTAACTTCAGCACCAGGCAAATTGGTTGAAACTATAGTAAAGAACAGACTTAGACAGATAGATGAACATGATATGTTGGGGGAAGAGTCAACACAGCTTTTGTAAAGGGAAATCATGCCTCACCAATCTAATAGAATTCTTTGAGGGAGTCAACAAGCATGTGAAGAAGGGTAATCCAGTCGATATAGTGTAGTTGGATTTTCAGAAGTCTTTGCTGAGGGACCTTGTCAAAGGCTGCTTAAGGAAACTAAGTAGTCATGGGATAAGAGGGACGTTCTTCTCATTGATCAGTATTTGGTTGTCAGGGAAAAAAGGGCTAGGAATAAATGGTCCATTTTCACAATGGAGATAGGTTAACAGCGGCATCCCCCAAGAATCTAGGGCCTGTGCTGTTCAACATATTCGTTAATGATCTAGAAAAGGGGGTGAACAGTGAAGAGGCAAAGTTTGCGGATGATAGAAAATTACTCAAGGTAGTTCAGTCCAAACCTGACAGTGATGAGTTACAGCGGGATCTGACAAAACTCGGTGACTGGGCAACAAAATGACAGATGAAATTCCTTATTGATAAGTGCAAAGTAATGCACATTGGAAAAAATAATCCTGAGTAGACATATACAATAATAGGGTCGAAATTAGCTATTACCAACCAAGAAAGATATCTTGGAGTCACTGTGGATAGTTCTTTGAAAACTTCTCCTCAATATGCAGCAGTGATCAAACAGACTAAGAGTCTGTTGGGAACTATTAGGAAAGGGATACAAAATGAGACCAAAAATATCAGAATGCCATTATATAAATCCATGGTGTGCCAACATCTTGAATATTGTGTTCAGTATTGTCCCATCTCAAAATGATATAGTGGAACTGGAAAAGGTTCGTTCAGAGAAGAGTAACAAAAATGACCAAGGCTACAGAATGGTTTCCATACAAAGAGAGACTAAAAAAAATTAGGGCTGCTCATCTTGGAAACAGACAATTAAGGGGAGATGTGATAGAGTCTGTAGAATCATAAATGGTTTGGAAAAGTGAATAGAGAAGTGTGTTTACCTCTTTCACATAATACAAAAATCAGGGATTATCTGATGAAATTAATAGGCAGCAGGTTTAATACAAACAATAGGAAGTACTTTTACACATAAACTAACCTGTGGAACACATTGACATGGGATGTTGTGATGGTCAAAAGTCTAACTGGGTTAAAAAAAGAACTGGATAAATTCACGGCAGATAAGTCCAACAGTGGCTATTAGCCACAATCCTATGCTTGGGGTGACCCTAAACCTCTGACTATCAAAAGCCAGCAGTGGAAGATGAGTGAATCATTCCATAATTGCCCTATTCTGTACATTGTGTGGACCACTTTTGGAGATGGGATACTGGGCAAGATAGACCATGGTCTGACCCAATATGGCAGCTCTTACATTCTAAAGGTTGTCAGTGGCTTTTGTTAAAGCGAATCTAGGAAATGAGGCATTCTTTAATATTCTTTACAGCCTGATTTTTTTTATTAGCATTTCACTTTCATAACAGAATATACCAAAGGTAGTTTAATGTAGCTTCTGGCTTTTAAGGATAACATCAGTGCAGTGAAAAATGATACCATGAAGAGAGGCTTCCTTAAAACTTCCATGTCTTGGTTCATTCCCCAACACTTAATGGAGGACAATAACAAAACCTTTCAATTGCATCCTGCTTTTGAAGTGCATGTGAATTTTATTAATCTTAAGTTTCCTGGGAGATCTCTTGTAACACACTGACTGAGACAACAAATATGGCACCCTGCATAAAACCAGGTTGTGTTTTATGAATATTTAACTTGAGTTGAACTTTTCAGAAAGAAATAATGACCTTGAAAACTCCTTGTACGAGTACAGCATTGTTACACAAAGGCCATTGCTTTTGTCATTAATCAAAATAGACTGTGCCTACAGCTATTGTTGGCTTTTCAAAGTGAATTATTAAAAGTTACAGGAACATGAGAAGTATTTATTGAAGATCATTTTATCATACTGAAAGGGCAGGAGTCATTTTGTACAGACTACAGATGGAGGGTTTTTTTATCTGCATTTACAGTAGGTCTGTAAATTTTGTGCTTTCAGCATGTCATCTCAAAATCATATACTGTTCAAGCAATAAGGATTTAATAAACCAGCTGCTAAATATTAGTGTCTTTGTTCACAAAGACATCTTTGGAGTCAATTATCCTGATTCATGCAAAGTAACATCAGCTGACACTTCACTGCATATCTAAGCAGCTTTTTATTCTTGTATTTCTGCATATTTGCAGAAACATGCAGGAAGGCATTACAAATCTTCAAAGGGGTATCAGTTAAATAAAGAAACAAATATTTAGCAGCCTGTTTATCTTAATTAAATCCTCATTGCTAAAATGGTATATTGATTTGTAGCTAATACACATGCTGAGAGTATGGAGTTTGAGACCCAAAACAGTTGTTTTTACATCAAAATGAAACTAAGATAACACTACTTAAAAACAACAACAACAACAAAAACACCTTTGGTAGATTTCAGAACAAGAGTGAAAAACAAATAGTCCTATAGGAGTGCTGAATTTTCAGTATGGTGAATAGCTTGACTAACTGTTATTGCTACTAATTGGAGTTATACACATTCATTCTCTCTACTCACCACAGTAACTCTAGTGAACTTGATCCAAAACATAAGAACAATATAGTTTACATAACAAATAGGTATAGCTGGAAAAGGAGTCTTGTGACTTGCATCTTCAAGGAGTAATTCCTTAATGAGAGTGGTGTCTCCTACCACGTTCATGATAAAGATTAGCTTCCAATCAAGGTATCATTAAAAAACAACAGCACATCTAAAATATGTCTGAAGATATTTTTAGGATCATATTCTCCTTTGATAGTAGGGTTTTTTGAATAGGGCCCAATGCAACTGCATAGTTGGTCATTTATTATGATCAGGGCAGCCAGGAGATAAGTTACTTGGTGGGCTCCAATTTAGTTCTGCTCCATAAAGGAATAGTGTGCACCCTTCATTATTGTGTGATGGAGATTGCAGTATACAACAAACCACACCATGTCATTGCAGTGATATACTAACTGGCAAGGTAGCAGCAATCCCTTTAGCAATCACTAGGGGCCTGATCCAAAGCACTTTAAGTCAATGGGAGTTCTCTCATTGACTTTAAATGGCTTTGGAACTGTACTCTGCTGCTGCTGAACTAGAGGCAAAGGGGCTTTCAATGCCATTTTCCTTCTCCATCTCACTTTCACAGCACAAGGCAGGAATGGACTTGTTTATCTAAGGAGAATTCATGGTGTCTCTGTATATAAGGATACTATATGTACTATCATTGCTTTGGTAGATACAACCTGGTGTTACCCTGCTTGTCAATGAGCTGTTGAGCTCCAGCCTTTGAAGGTATCTGTCAAAATTAATTCTCAAGTAGAAGAAATACTGGTTTACACACAGTTCAAAGAAGGAACCAGCACTGTTAAATGAGGCACAGCTACAAGAAAAGTAAGGCTTTTATAGGGATGTAATTGTAAGGAAAAACAAACAGTCCACTATGAAGGGAACAGTATTGTCCTGAAATACTATACAGTACTTCATTAATTCTTAGGGTTCATATTTTGTGTATTTCAAATTAGATTCTACAGTACGTGGAAAAACTAGCAACTTTTGACAGTAAGGTAAAAAGTGTGAGTGGTCTCTTCTCCAGAGCGAGTATTTTGTGATGAATAACTTATAAAACATATTGCATCTCTTTCTGTTGGCAAAATATCTGAGAGAACATACTACATTTCTGAAATATATTCATTATTGTGTTCTCTTGCTCTGTAAACGACAATATGAAGAAGCTGCATGAATGCAGTTGGGTTCCAAATAACTGTTTACAGTAATTCTATGAAAACATGCAAGACCTATCTACATACTGCTTCTCTAACTCATTTCTGGGTACTTTCCAACACACAGAACACAGTGAGTGGTTCCAGAGGGCTCTCAGAATATGTAAAAACATACTATGCGATACACTACATATTATGTAGATTTTTTCTGTGCATTGAATTTACTATATTTCTTGCTATTTAAAATTAAAACTATGGTATTAACGATATGTTGTTTAGGTGAAATCAGTCCCATAAGTCAGATAATATTGTTTCTGTTCGATGTCTGCATGAATGCAATTCTTATGATCAGATTTCTGGTACTAATGCTCCCTGAAGAGCATTTAAAATGTACTTTTAGCAAGGGTTTGATTGTGGCAACTTAAAATTTGTGTCTTTGAGCATTCATGCTAGTAACATCAGTTCCATAGCTATTCATAGAATGTTAAAATAAAAAAAAAGTATGTGGGCATGACCAAAATGAATTCATTTAAAAAGTCAAATGCATTTTTGTAGATTTTTTTATGTGGTATTCACCCAGCTCCATTTTAATTCACTCAAGTTCACATCTCACCATGGATGTCACCTACCTATACACCCACACAATGAAGGCATAGCTGCCTGCCTCAAATATTTACAAGACAATAGACAATCCTCAGATATCAACTCCAAACACATCGCCAAACTCATCCATTTCATCCTCACCCATAACAATTTTACATTTAACAACAAACACTTTGTCCACACTATAAGAACAAGCCTGGGTACTAGAATGGATCCCTAATATACAACCTTTTTGGTGGGACACCTTGAAGAATTTCTGGACAAATTAGGGTGACCAGACAGCAAATATGAAAAATAAGGACAGGGGGTGGGGGGTAATAGGAGCCTATATAAGAAAAAGACCCAAAAATCGGGACTGTACCTATAAAATCAGGACATCTGGTCACCCTACTAACGATAAACCCAAGATATATGGATATTCTCATCCTCTGGACAAACAGCTTAAACCTCCTCATAGATTTCCACCACAATTTCAGCAACCACCACCCATCCATTAAACTGTCTCTGGAACACTCCCACACTAGCATCAGCTTCCTGGACACCGTGATCACCTTCAACAGTGGAACCCTACAAACAACTTTATACAAGAAACCCATGGATCACCACACCTACCTTGAGAGATCCAATAACTACCCCAAACACAGCAAGACATTCTCTACTGCTAGGTGCACAGGTGCTCGAACAATTTTTATAGTGGGGGCGCTAAGAGCCATTGAACCAAACTGTAAACCCTGTATATAATGGAAACCACTTCAAGTCAAGGGTGCTGCAGCACCCCCTGCATCTCGAGTTCCAGCACGTATGGTTAGATAGGCACTCAGCACAGAAAATGCTCTGAGGGGAAAGTCTGGGATAAACACATTCATACACTTAAAACCATCATCGCCAAACAAGAACACTCCACAAGAGAAGTAGATCAAATCATGGAATGGGCCACCCAAATGCCCTGAGAGAACCTGCTTCAGTACTGAAATAAACACCTTCTGACCGCACACCCTAGTTGTCATCTACCACTCCACACTGGAACCCATACTGGGTATCATCAAACAACTATAGCCCATACTCAATGGGTAACCAATCCTGAAAAAAAATCTTTCCTGAACCCCCTCTTCTGGCTTTCATACAACCCCCCAGTCTCTCTCAGCTCATCATCAGAAGCAAGTGGCCCACAGACCAACACACACCAACGCAAAGTGGCACCAGATCCTAGCAGAAAAGCAGATGCAAAACATGCAACCATATCTCCACTGCTACAGTGATCAACACCTGCCTCCCCACAACACACCTTTCAAGATCCATGAGTCCTACACATACCTATCACGTGTGGTGTACCTCATCCAGTGGTTGAAACCAGACAATCACTACTCTCTCTAATGAAGGCACACAGAAAAATGATAAAAAGACAAAAAACCACCTATCATGTGAGAGTGAACACTTTTTTCAAAAGTGATCACTCTGTCTGACCTATCACTCCTAATTCTCAAGGGAAACCTGCACAACACTTTCAAAACGTGAGCCTGGGAGCTTAAATTCATAACTTTGTTAGACACTAAAAATCACGGACTGAATAGAGACACTGGGTGTATGGTTTATTACAACAATCTGTAACACATTAGCCCCCCTCCTGCAATAACTTCCACACCTTCTTTTCTTCCCTATGACTGGTGGGGTGTTAACGGGTCACTTAACCTTGAGTGGTCCCTTAAATACTTGTGCTAAACAATCTGTTCCACTTTATATTTAGCAGTAACAGTCTGTGTTAGTTTCCCAGACCTGCAGCAGAGCTCTGTGTGGCTTGAAAGCTTGTCTCTCTTACCAACAGAAGTTGGTCCAATAGAAGATATAACCTCACCTACCTTGTGTCTCTCTAATCTCCCCCATCTGGTATTTGGCTAACTTGTGAAGTTTCCAGTTTCCTGTCTCAATGTGAAGATGAAACTCATTTCTTTTAAACACAGCTTGTACTGTATTTTAAGGAAATGAGATTGTGTTCAAGAAAATTGAAATCTTAATCCCCATTCTTTTCAAAATAACTTATGCACAGTTCCATAGGTAGATAGATATTTAGATTTGATATAATTGGTAGAATTATTTTAACTGGAAACCAAATTAAGGCTCGGAAGATACAATCTTAAACCCACTTAAGGATAAACTCACACAAACTTAACCTTTACAGGGTAACCATGACTTAAATGTTACCACAACCATGCTCACCTTTTAATTCTCAGACACAGAAGTCAAGGACATCACTTACTCAAATCTAGAACAAAGTACTGAAGTGAGACAATGCAGTCCCTGCGAAAAAGTTAATAATCACTCAAAATATGTGTTTTAGTTTAAAATAAATAAATAAAAGCTCAGCTGTTATTTAATATTTTAAGCTTTAATATTGTATACTGTCTCTGAATCCTGACTTGTAATGAGGACACAAGTAAATGGAGTGGGAGGAAAACGAGAATTTTGGATTTAAAGCCAGAAAGTTGGATTCTAAATCAACTGTAAACATTCAAGAAAAAGACTTGAATATCCTTGTGGAAAGCTCAAGGTAAAACTTTTAACAAGGCATCCCACCACATAAAAAATAGGCAAAATGTTATGATGTGTCAAAAATGGGACAGAATAGTGAATATTTTATGCCATTACATAAATAAATGGTGCACCTACATTAAATTTTGTTCACCATATTTTAAAAAAAGCAACTAAAAATAATTAGAGACAGAGAGAGAGACTGTTTGAGAAGAGACCAAATAGAATAGAGCTCTTTAGTTTAGAGAAGAGATGAATAAAGGGGAACATGATAGAGATATGCAAAAAAATGAATGGTACAAATCTGGTGCTTCTGTCTTGAGATAGCCTTGATATTTTGACTTTAATAAGCAGTTAAAGATCAAGCCTCTACTATAATAGGAAAAAATAGGGTGGAAAAAAAGCCTCAATTTTGACAAAATATTGCTGGTTGGATCTATTAGTGAATTTTACTATTGTTTTGATGTGAGAGAGTTATCTGATCTTGTTTTGTGAGTACATATGAACGACTAAGAAATTGTGAAGGCTTGCATGTCACAAGTACTGGCTGGTCAGTGACTTAGCATGGATTTTAATGGTTTACTTCAGGCCTGACTTCGATGCCTGGGAAGCTATTAGAGCAATATATGAAACGTTCAGTTTGCCAGCACCTGGAGGATGAAGGGATAATTACTAGCAGCCAGCATGGATTTACTAAGACCATATCATGCCAAACCAGCTTGATTTCCTTCTTTGGCAGGATAGGGGGAATGTGGTGAACATAATATACCTAGTACATTATATGAGTTTAGCAAAGCTTTTGATACGGTCTCTCACAGTATTCTTGCCAACGAGTTAGAAAAAGTATGGATTGGATGAATGGACTATAAGGTGGATGGAAAGCTGTCTAGATTGTCGGGTTCAGCAGGTAGTGATCAACAGCTCAATGTCCAGTTGGCAGCTGGTATCAAGCAGAGTACCCCAGGGGTCGGTCCTGGGGGCAGTTTTTATTTATTTATGATCTGGATGATCTTTATTAATGATCTGGATGATGGGATGGATTACACCCTCAGCAAGTTCGTAGATGACACTAAGCTGGCGGGAGAGATAGATATGCTGGAAGGTAGAGATAGGGTCCAGAGTGACCTAGACAAATTGGAGGATCGGGCCAAAAGAAATCTGATGACGTTCAACAAGGACAAGTGCAGAATTCTGCACTTAGGAAGGAAGAATCCCATGCACCGCTACAGGCTTGGGACCGACTGGCTAAGCAGCAGTTCTCCAGAAAAGGACCTGGGGATTACAGTGGACAAGAAGTTGGATATGAGTCAGCAGTGTGCCCTCGTTGCCAAGAAGGCCAATGGTATATTGGGCTGTATTAGTAGGAGCATTGCCAGCAGATTGAGGGAAGTCATTATTCCCCTCTATTCAGCACTGGTGAGGCCACACCTGGAGTATTGCATCCAGTTTTGGTCCCCACACTACAGAAGGGATGTGGACAAATTGGAGAGAGTCCAGCGGAGGGCAACGGAAATTATTAGGGGGCTGGGGCACATGATTTACGAGGAGAGGCTGAGGGAACTGGGGTTATTTAGTCTGGAGAAGAGAAGAGTGAGGGGGGATTTGATAGCAATCTTTAACTACCTGAAGTGGGGTTCCAAAGAGGATGGAGCTTGGCTGTTCTCAGTAGTGGCAGATGACAGAACAAGAAGCAATGGTCTCAAGGTGCAGTGGGGGAGGTCTAGGTTGGATACCAGGAAACACTATTTCACTCGGAGGGTGGTGAAGCACTGGAATGGGTTACCTAGGAAGGTGGTGGAATCTCCATCCTTAGAAGTTTTTAAGGCCCGGCTTGACAAAGCCCTGGCTGGGATGATTTCGTTGGTGTTGCTCCTGCTTTGAGCAGGGGACTGGACTTGATGACCTCCTGAGGTCTCTTCCAACCCTAATATTCTATGATTTTATACCTGGATTCAGCAAGGTTTTTGACACAGCCCCACATGACATTCTGATAAGTAAGCTGAAGAAATGTGGGCGTGGTGGAACTACCATTAAGTGGACATACAACTGGTTAAACAAGCACAAACAAAGAGTAACTATAAATGGAATGATGTCAGGTTGGAAGGAGGTCTCAAGTGATGTTCCACAGGGATCTGCTCTGTGTTCGGTGTTATTTATCATCTTTATTAGTTACCTGGATGTAGGAATAGGGAGTATACTCATCAAATTTGCAGATGACACAAAGCTGGGGGGAGAGGCGTTGCAACACTTTGGAGGATAGAACTAAAATTCAAAGGGATTTTGATAAAATGGAGAACTGTACTATAGACAAGAAAATGAAATTCAACAAAGACAAATGTAAGGTGCTACACTTAGGGAAGGAAAATCAAATTCACAGATACAGAAAGGGGGATAACTGGCTTGGCAACATAACGGCTCAAAAGAATCTGAGAATTGTGGTGGATCACAACCTCAACATGAGTCAACAATGCAATGCAGTTGCAAAAAAAAAAAGGCAAATGCAATTTTAGGTTGCATTAACAGAGGCATAGCATGCAAGTCAAGGGAGGTGATAGTATTACTCTACTCACTATTGGTTAGGCCTCAGCTGGAGTACTGTGTCCAGTTTTGGTCACCAACGTATTGAAAAGTTGTAGAGAAACTGGAAAAGATCCGGAGGCGAGTGACAAATTGATCAAAAGGATGGAATGCAAGCCATATGAGTAAAGGCTGAGGAATTGGGTATTTTAGTTTAGAAAAGAGGCGATTAAGAAGGGGAGGACATGATAGTGGTGTTTAAATATTGAAAGACTGACATAAAAAAGATGGAGAAAAATTGTTCTCTCTTGCCACAGGGAGCGGGACAAGAGGTAATAGATTCAAACTACCATATAGCATATTTAGATAAATTACTCCTGGGGGCGTTCTGTGCGTCCACAGAAACCCTCTCTCCCCTCACCCCCACAGAATTCCTGTGCTTCCCTACAGAAAATGGAAGGGAAGCCATGCTAGGACTATCTTGGAAATTACCCCCCAAAAAAGAGGTGAGGCATGGGGGGGGGGCACATGGAGTTACGTGCCACTGCCCTCCCTCATGTCCGGAAGTGCAGAGCTGCCCAGCTGAAGGAAGCTGCCTCTTTACTCCCCTGACTCTGCAGCTGAACACCACCTCCTTTGTTCTAGTGCCAGTCATGCTCACCTTCAGTGTGCTGAGAGCCTTCCTGTTTTCTGTGCAACAGTGAGTGCCTGCGGTGGGGCTGGGTAAGGGGGGTGGAGGAAATGAGGGGTGGGGGCAAGGGAGTGGGGGAGGGGAATGGAGAAGAAAAGGGGTTACGGGAATCGTGGGGGGAGGAGCGGAGAAGGGGGGCCTGGAATGCAGCGTCATCTCGGCAGAAACTGGGGTTCCCCCATTAAGCAGGACCATCAAACCCTCATCCTGACAAGTCCACCCCCCTACACCTAGACCCCTCTGAGCCCCCCACTCCACTGGTTCCCAACCAGGTGAACCTGGACCCCCACACCATCAAGCCCCACTCCCCCAGCACCCGGACCCCTCTCCTCACTGAGCCCTCCACACCCAGACCACTTTCATGTTGACCCCCTGCAAAGTCCCATTGCCCCTGCACTGAGAACCCCCCAAGAAGCCCCTGTACATCCAGTTCTCCCACTGAGCCGCCTGCACCCAGACTGCTCCCCACAGAAACCTCTCACCCCAAACCTGGATCTCCACACACTAAGTCCCTCCCTGCTGGGCTGAGCCTGCCCACCCAAATCTGATGCACCTGGCGCAGAGGGGCAGGCTCAGCCCTTGCATTGTGTCAGGGTCAGGTGCAGCCTCACTGACGAGTCCCGGTAGCAGGGAGCTGGGGGCTTCAGGGTGATCTCCCATGGCCTGTGCTCCCCACTGCCATGCTGGAGTCGCATTTATTTATTGACATATAAAATTTGCAGAATTTTGCAGAATTTTAAAATAGTGTGCGCATAATTTTTATTTTTTTTTGCACAGAATTATTAATTTTTGGCACCGAATTCCCTTAGGAGTATTAAGTCTTAGGAAAAACTTCCTAACTCTAAGAACAGTAGGATAATGGAACAGACTGCCCAGGGAGGTCATGAACATCCTTTCCTGGATGTTTTCAAAAGGAGGTTGGATAGCCATCTGTCTTGGATAGTTTAGACACAACAAGTCTTGCATCTTGGCAAGGTTAGACTAAATGATGTTGTGGTCTCTATGGTTATATGATGCTATGATTCTATTTAAATGATGTGGTTGTGGGGGAGGTATGAGTTCATAGTGTTTTGCATTACATTGTGGGGAAATTGGTAGCTTCCATACCATTAAGTTATGGGAAATGGTGGACATTGTCCAGCTATACTGAAAGAAGAGGAGGCAGTAGGCATTGATATGGATTTAATCAGGCCGCAACTTTATTATGTAGATGTCTGTGACTATCCAGCAGATAAAGAGTACAGTGCAGGCAAATCCATGTTTATTCATATCACTACCCGGGGCTTCCATCAGCCCCCATTCATTTTCCATCCAGGTCCCCCAGCCAACCCATGGCTTGGACCTTACTGTCCATCCCCTTTGTAGAGGGGTTAAAATGAGCTATAGGAACAGAAGCGGGGGGTGGAGGGGGAAGGGTTGGTTGGCTCCCTGCCGTACCCCATTCTGTCTTTTATTCAGCACCGCCTTTTAAGTCCTTCTGCGTGAAGAAAAGGCTTCCAACACCCAGGGCTTGCACCTTTATAGCCTTCACATTCCCTGGGGAGTGAGTCAGTGCTGCAAAGATGACCACAGCTCACCTTTTGCAGCACTTTCTGACCTCCTTCCCCCACCCCCGCCATAAAGCACGGCTCTATTCTTTCAGCAAGCCTGGACAATGTTCCCCCCGCTTCAGGTGTGGTGCAGTCACTATGAGTAATGGAAAATTGTAAACCCAGTGGAAAAGAAAGAGAACAGTTATTTATTACTTTGCTTAATTACAGCTTAATTTCTTTATCCATACATTTGAGAAGTGCTGGCAATGTGTTTGAATGTGTGAATGATTTTTTTTGTAAAAAGCTTCAAATAAAAGGTGAGACATTGAAAAATTTCTTAAAAGTTACATTTTAAGTGAAATTTAACTCAAACTAGATAAATTTAATCTTTACCCTCACCCCTCGCCCAGATTGTGCTGTGAAATTGGGGATAACACACTGCATCCTTCACACAAAACAGAAAGCTTGGATCCATTCATTAAGTGAATAACTGAGACCAACCATAATAAATATGTAGAGGCACTACTGCATCTCCTTAATAAGTGGCCAAATCCTCAGCTGGTGGCAGCTGAGGCAGTTTACACCAGTTGAGGAACTGGTCCATGCCGTTTAGTAACAAGAGAAGGGTGAGAAGAAGCATAGATAAAATTGATTCTGAACTTGTCTAGATGAAGAAAAACAACACCTCTTATTTCTGTTTTCTGATAAGGTTTTTAATCATAAAAGTTGAGGAGGTAAAACTGGCTTTAGAAGTAACTGCCACATGGTGGCTATTAGTAAGTATGAAAACACCTGGTTTAGAAAGCTGCTCTCAGCAGGAAGTTTCATGATATTTTATGTAAAATATGCATTTGTTTTAGATAAGTACATATATCAGTATTAACAGACATTTAAAACCCTGACTATAGCTCTAGTTTCATAGAGATCCTGCAGCCAGGAGAGAAGGAATATAGGCCAACAGTAATACTTTCAAAGCAAAGTCATACAGCTGATTGAAAATACAGTATAGCACTCCCAGAAGATGAAGGTGTGAACCCCATACATCATCTTAATGGCAACATTTTCTACAAAGCGACATGAAGCACTCTTTTCATATTTCATGAGTTCTATTTGCCTGGCTTCAGAATACCAAATGTGCCAGTGAACAGCACTTCAATATTCATGGGTTTCTGCGATGTTTTTGACAGTTGTCAACTAGAGAAATGGCTTTATGAGGAAGGAATCTGACTTGATTTCTGCCACTCACTCACCCACATATCCAAACATGCTTACGCTAGCAATCTCTTTGAAACATGTACTATCTCCACATTTCTTATTTTAAAATATTTTAATATGTAACTGAAATATTTGTCCATTACACGTGGCTGCTCTCACCTTTTTAGCTCTACATGTCCTAGTTCTCATCCCAAATTTCCTGTGCAAGCAGAGGAGCCCAAGAGGTGCTATCATTGTAAGTCCACTGAGCACCCGAGGAATAAGTGTCCCTTGCTGAGTGGAAACAGGCAACATGTAACACATGAAGCTCAGAGCCAGGCTGTGGCCTCTTTCCACACGGGATTTGTAAAGTTTGCTTCTACACAACCAAGCAGTGAGCATATGCATGCTGTTAAAATTAATGATGAAGTGCTTCTTGGATTGAGGGACACAGGTGCTGAGATTTTTGTGGCCAGGAGGGACCTGATCCAGGAGAAGGATTTGTTGCCAGATAAAATGGCAGAATTAGAGCTGGTAGGGAGTTACAAAGTCTTTGCACCTTTAACTAAAGTACACATGCAAACTCAGGATTTGCAGGCTGAACTGACTGTTGTAACGGTGGCACACAATTTTGCACCTTTTCTACTGGGGAATGATTTCTTTAGTGTGGCAGAATCTGTCCCAGGGCTGGTTAGCAGTGAGAAGGAATCTTGTGCTAAAAGCCCCGGGGGGAGGGGGGGGGGTGAAGTCACATGGACTACTCGGGGAATAGAACGGTGTCTCTTAGATTCCTCTGCAGCAGTAAAGAGTGCAGCTTTGGGGGCAGGGATGGTTGCGGCCAGTTCTGTAGCTCCGGAGCTCAAGGAAAATTCCAGAGGGAGGGGCTGGATGAAGCCATCTCCTTATAATAGAAGATGGACTTTCATATCACACACAGAAAATCAGCCTGGGAGCTAATATTCTTCATGTTCTAAGGAATAAAAAGATACTATAATGTGAATATCATAATAAACACCAGTATTTACCTGAAATTTGTGCACTGCTTCTTTCTAAATTGTGAATCCACAACAATCCTTCAACTATCATCTGAAAATAGATCCATTTCAACAAGTAGTATGTATATGTCCTTTTCAGCTGTGAAAAACTCTGGAGCCTAACTGTTCATCTAGGCAGCCCAACATAGCAAGTGTGTAATTTTCATACTGTGATTGCCAGAGAAGGGGTACTTTCAACTCAGAGTGTCATTCATTCAGTCACCCTCATATTTGTGGAGCCAGGGCCGGCTCCAGGCACAAGCTTCTCAAGCAGGTGCTTGGGGCGGCCGCTCCGGAGGGGGGCGGCAGGTCCAGGTATTTGGCGGCAATTTGGCGGAGGGTCCCTCACTCTGCCTGCGAGTGAAGGACCTCCCACCGAATTGCCGCTGCAGATCGCAATCACGGCTTTTTTTAGATCGCGATCGCGGATTTTTTTGTTTGTTTGTTTGTTTGTTTTGTTTTGTTTTGGCTGCTTGGGACGGCCAAAACCCTGGAGCCGGCCCTGTGTGGAGCTCAGAAACCTCATGAACCTAATGGAGTTTCTAAGGGCCAGAAAACACAAAGGCTGTTTTCTCCTGCATCCAGGCTAAGAACTTGAACTTTATATGCAAAATCCAATTTACTTCTGTCTTAAATAGTGTGCATTTATGAATGAAGGCCTCAGCTGTTGACCATTAAAATTCCTGGCTATAAACATTTTGCTGTCTGGTTTATGATGGTTTGAAGTGTTATAAGTCTGATTCTCAATATGGTAGTGTGAATCCCTATAGTCTGTCTCAAGTGTGAAGGCAAAACTCCATATTCAAATTCTACATATGCTTTTGTTGCTGTGCAAGCTATGGTTCTACAGAAACTATAAATATATTTGAGGAGGCAGTATTTGTAATTGGAAATGGATTTGGTTTTGATTAATGTTTACGTTTCAAGGAGGGTTTGGATTTCATGGCACCAAGGTTTCATGATAGATGGTGGCTATCTAGTGCATTTATTGTGGTCTCATTTAATTCTTTTCTGCATCTGATCAGGAATTGGAAAAATATGGCTCTTTCAGTTTTGGGTCCAATCTTGAATTAAAACTGGAAGGACAGGTACAAGTCTGAAGATTCAAATCTAATCCCTACATTCACACACAGTTCAAAAGAGTTCAGATTCAAGGTTGCAGTTTCAGCCCAACTGTAGTTTTAACTGTGGTAAGAGACAGACAATAGATAAGAAAGAGGATGATTGTGTTTTTGTGTTTTGCTTGTTCAGTGATACATAGAGCTGGTTGTCTTACACTTTCAGGTATACTGCATAATTCAGTATCCAAAAGAGCTGTTAATGAGTTAATATTTTACACCCTCTAAGTGGCTGCGGTTGAGTAGTAGGTCAAATGATCATTGTTTCAGAAACAACACAGAAATGAAACCTCTATTCTTCACCTATGGGTGCTTCACGTCAGCTGTGCATGTACCCCACGGACTTTGGATCAGTTATTTTCACTAGCAGTGCCTGTTCAGCTGACACATGCTCTCTAAGCCGCTTTGTGCCCTGTACCAAGGATATACCACCCTCAGTCCATTCTCAACTGCCTTTCAGCTGAAATGGAGCATCTAGCATAGCTTAGCCTTAGCATTATTTGTCTTCATTTAGTTGATTTAGTTTCTTATTTATCTATGTATTTATAATTGCTTTAGTTTAATTTTGGGGTGGTTCTGTTTAACACCCCTTTTCCTTCCCCACTTTTTGAGGGGCTCTTCTAGGGGGTTGTTGTTGACATGGTGTTACAGGCTCCCCAGGACTCCAGCACTCCCTCACTTGCTGGGAATCTATCCTGGTCAGCAGCAGATATTCCTGGTGCATCTGCTGTCTGGAAAACACCCACATTCCAGCTAAGTGCAAGATCTGCTCAGCTTTTAAGAGCAGATCTTGGAAAAACTGGACGATTTAAATTTAGGATGGACCGCTGCTTTCAAACAGCCTCGGATCCAGGCTCAGATACCCTCCTGTACATTGGCCTCTGAGTGAACATAGTACCCTGTCAACCTCTGAACCCTGCTTACATACTTACCTGCTAACGTAGGCTGCATATTCTACATAAATTGTCAGGAGGGAAGCAAGATTCCTCCTCCCCTTTGTGCCAAGGCAATAAAAATATGTAACTTGTGTATAGCCAATCACACCCTTGTCTCAGCCTCTTATCTCTGAGGCTTTCAAAACACCATGGATTAAGGTCTGATTGAGTGGGAACTGGATTCTCAGCTTCTTTAACAGATTTTCCTGACCTGTGGGTTTCCAGAAGTGAGCCTCTTCTGTGACTGCTGCCATAGAAAGTGCAAGAAATTTCTGTTTGAATGGAGACATGGGTCATCAGGGGTGCCTTTCTCATTTCTTGAACAAAAACCTTCTCTATGTATATCCTCTGACACTATTGATGTTGAACCAGATCAAACAGGACAAAGCCAGATTCAGTCTAAGTGCATCAACTTAGGTGAGACAAGTCTGGTATTCTTACCCAGTTTGCTTCCACTCCTGTCCAGAGGTACAGCCTCTGACCTTCTCTATATTCTATCTAAGGACTCCATTCAGATTCTCCATCCCAAGCTGGGCATTCTTCGATTCAGAGTTTGCCTCCTCAGTGGTTCTCCAGGATAGAGGTTTCCTGCTCAGCAGAGGTACGGTAGGTCCTATTAAAAAGAAGAAGGCTTTCCCCTAGAAATATTTACCTTCAAAGGAGGAAGCAATTTCATCACAGTTGACACCTGTTCATTCATCCCTCTGCTGTTCTTGGTTAGCTGCTGGTTGTAAAAGCCAGGTCTTTCTGTGAGTTCCATCAGAGTTCATTTGGCAGCTATCACAGCCTTTCATTCTCTTGTGCAGGGATTCTTAGTATTTGCCCACCCCACAATGGCAAGATTCCTGAAGGGGTTGATTAACCCTTTTCTGTAGATTAGAGAACCTACCCCTGTATGAGACTTAAGCTTGGTCCTGAATGATCTGCTGAAATCTCCCTTTGAGACCCTAGCTAAGTGTCCCCTGCTACATTTATCTATCAAGATGAATTCTTAGTGGCCCTCACTTCTGCTTGGAGAATCATGGAATTAGAAGTATGAATGGCAGATTCCCTTCTCCCCTTCACAGTTTTCTTCAAGGAAAAAGTATTATTACATCCACATCCCAAGTTTCTATCTAAAATATTCTCAGATTGCCACATTAACGCGGTTATCCACCTTCCTATGTCTTTTTTCTCAAAGCCATACCTGACCAGGGAGGAAGTTGCTTCCATACCTTGGCTTTTAGAAGGTTGTTAGACTTCATCTGGAAATAACCAAATCATTTAGAAAGTCTCACAGGCTGTTTGTTTTAATTACATCCTGATCCAAAAGATCCACAATGTCCACCCACACACAGACTCTCAAAGTGGGTTCCCAGGTTTATTTTTTCTTGTTACTGCCAATGTTCAGCCCCTTTCAAGAATTAAAGCTCATTGTAGTAGATCCCAATCTACCTCCATGGTACTATTAAAAAATTACTGATTGCAGAAATTTGCAAAGCTGGAATTTGAACATCAGTGCACGCCTTTTCCAAACACTGCACTATGATACATGCCACCAGATCAGATTCATGGCAGTCCTCTCATCAATCTTAGATCTGGCTCTGAAGCTTCCTCTTCCTTCTGGGGATATTGCTCAAGTCACCTAATATGGAGCACCCATAGGGGGACACACATCAAAGAATTCAAGGTATTGTACAAGGTAAGTAATCCCTCCTTATCTTTTATGAAATAAATAAGAATGCCACTGTACTTTTTATCTCAGTAGAATCAACCTCAGAAGTACAGATGTGGTCCATTGAAGATATTTGCAGAAAGTGGAACCTCACCTTCCTAAAGTATATTTCATACTAGCCCTAGGAAGGAATGAGATACCAGGCATTGCCATCAAATCAATGCTGAAAAAAGTTCAGCACTTTTCCTCCAGCCAACAGGAACACACAAACAGAGGGGGAAAGTTACAATATTTCCTCTGATGAAGAAGCTTATTAAAGTTAGTAATGATTTTTGTTATTCCATATGGGAAAATGTTCATTCATCTGGACACTGGTAAGTCATGAGTTCTTTCAGCTGTAGCTGACTTGTGTGAATGAGACTGAGTAAGTGGTAAAGAAAATCTTCCTCAACAACTTTAAAATTTCAGTCATAATATGCAAATAGTAATGACCTACAACTTCAGCAATGAAGAATTCAATACCTGTTTTCCCACAGGTACTACAACATATGGGCTCCATGTTCATTCTGTAGTCAAACTCTGGAGCTGCCTGGGGGAAGGAGAAGTGCTCATGTGAACGAACAGCCCATTATAGATCTTGAGCTTCTCTCTACCCTGCACTCAGGGCTGCAGAGTTTATTGCAGCCTTAGAGCTTCCATGACTTTTAGAACGTGCACAACAGCAGAAGAATAGGACCAGGACTGTACACTCTAAACTAGGGAAGGGGAAAGGAGACCATTTGTATCTTCAGGTGTTTTGGGAGGAGCCATTGGGTAGTTGAGAATGACTTGGAGGTCCATCCATATTGGGAAAGTGGAGTTCCCCCAAATGGGTGAAAACTTCCCTGGCTGACAACTATCTTCAGCCCTTCCACCCTTCCCATCTCCCTAGGTGCCACGCTTTCCAGAAGAAATGAGCATCCCCTCATCTCTTGAAACATTGAGGAATTGTTGTCTTTCCTGACATCATTCTTCCCTCCTGCCCTGATTGCTAACATGAAGCAAGAAGACTAGATGGTCTCTGGTGAGGGGATGTCCCCAAAGGAGCTGCTTAAGCATTTGTGGTCACGGAGCCCAGAACGGCCTTTTGAGTCCTGGTGACCATAGGTTGCAGATGCACCATGGATCTGATTGTACCATAAGCCATTCCTACCATTATTTTGCCTATTGAAGCTACAGTGAAAGTTCCTTTACTAGAAATCAGATGCAGATGCTATATCCCCATAGCAGTCCAGTAACTGGTAGAACAATACTGTTTCAACTCCTGAGAACTGACAGCAGATTCTTGGGTACTTCCACTCTGCCTTCCTAAAATTGCACCTTCCCTGTCAGTTGGGCATGGGATTCTTTTTCACTTCGTGTCCTTAACTGTTGTGTAGTGTTGCCTTGCGCTATTAAGCCCTGGTCAACGGGATTATTCTCCTGTATAAAGTTAAGCAAGTGTTTAAATGTTTTGCTGGTTTAGGTGCATAAGTTGTTATTCCAGCGATGGCTGCTTTTCAGTGGTGGATGAAGCAGTGTCTGTGAGCAGTACAATTATATATCAACTTATTTCTTTAAAGTGTCAGGATCCTTTGAGAAGAAAGATACAGTATTCCATAAATGTACTGCTGGCTGTGGAGGATCATTGTCTAATCCCCTTTGTAGAGTGCTAATATGGAAGCTAGAATCATAAGCAACAAGTCAGGAAAACATTTAAGTGTGTGCTTAAATCCATCTCTATTCAACAAAGTACTTATATACCCACTGAATTGGAATTAAGCATGTGCTTAACATTAGCTTAAATGATGGACTGTTGAATTTGGGCCATAGTCCTTGCATTCTGTGAGCACCAGAATTGCACTTATGCCTAGCACAGAGGACAAAGAGGGAAGTCCCCTTGAACTTGCTTCTCATATTGCACGTCTGCATAGCATCAGGCACAATTTCACCCATAACGTATAAATAGGCTTGGAAAGATTAGATTTTTATCAGTAAATGATGATTTCACCCTACTTACACAAACTGATGAGTATATTTCTATTGATGATGATCACAATTTACATATAGCCAAAGTAAGAAAAATATGGCTCGAGAACTTAGTTTGGTTTAAAAATATATTCATATAGGTATATTATGAATATATAGGTCACATATATTATTATATTATGTATATATTTCATATATTTTGACACGTGAAATGAAAGTTTGTGTTTTAATGCTATAAATCTTTAACTTTTTGAATCTACTATCATTAAATAATTTTCTGTCCCGCCCTCCTTTTGCCCGACTCCCCATAATTTCCCAAACTGTGAAAATTTACATTGATAAAAAAATCTCAAAATCCATAATTTTGTGCAACTGTGAAACGTTCAATCAATAATAAACATGTATAAGAATAAACTTTGATATCTGTAGAAATTACATAAAAAATAAAAATTGAATTCTGCCAAGCCCATGTATATACAGTGAATTTTGTGCTAATTGTCAATCATGTGCCCCAATAACCAGAAATTAAGTGCCTGTGTGAGTCCCTCCACATCAATGATGCTGAGCCTCCTGTTACTGCAGTCAGAATAATAGCAGTAACTTAGGTGTCGTTTACTTAAAGTTTTCAGTGTGTGTGAGATTTTATATCAACTGAAAATATCTGGCTTTTTAATTCATTTTTTATTTTTTTATAAATGGGCATTTTCCAATTTGAGAATTAAGTGTTTTTTGAGGAGAACATTAAGTTCTTGAATAGATAATGCCATATGAAATTTGACTTGCCACAGGATATCATTCACCAAAAAAGGTAATTCTTGTTGCACACAGCTGTAATGACCACAAAGTGAATATGATCCTATTACAGCTAATAAACATCGTTAGAAATAGTACAGCAATTTGTTTTAAGTAACCATCAAGATCCATACGTAAAAAGCAAAGCAGCCACAATTTCTTATTTTTGTAATGCTATTCCCACTTTACTTGGCTTGTTGTTTCCATTTAGTAATTGGATTTATACTCTGACTCTGTAATACTCATGTGTAAGTATATTCAAATGAATGCTCCCATTGACTACAATGGACTGCTCATAAAAGGACACATGGGCATAAATATTGGTATTACTGGAGCTTTAGATTGTAAAATTTTCCAGGAAGACTCACCACAGGATAGATCTTCTCCTGGTGTAAATTAACATATATCTATTGATTTCAATGACACTAAAGCAACTAACACCAGCTGAGGATCTGGTCCCCCTCCTCCCCCCCCCTCACTTTCCCCCTGCATTGTGGGTATTTAAAAACTCACTAATTCCCAAAAAATTGCAGTTAGTCAATAACTGTATAGGGAAGGTCAAAGGGAATAGTAATTAATAGTGAAGAAATGTTATCAATCTGTGGGAGAAAAATAGGTATGTTTTTCAGTATAAAGCATTGGGCACATTTATGGTGCTGTATAAATAATAATAATACTGTCTTCTTATTTTACCCTTGTATAATTTTGCCTCTTTTAAAATTTGTTAGAGTGATGGGTTTGTTTTTCGAATGAAAACTTTTGCAACTGTGCAGAGTTATGTGTCTTACGCAATCAGCACATTTTCCAAAAATATGCCGGTTTAGTATTCCATAGTTAATCAGGTCCTTTTATCATTTGAATGAGGAATGGATGATTAAAGAATATAATATTCTCTTGTGACATGCAAAGAGAACCATATTGGAGAAATTCTGTGACATGGCAGTATTTCTCACCATGATTTGCACAAGGCTACAGTCAAATTTATTGTAATCCTGCACCTCTGGTAAATCTGGCTCCCACTTAACAGTTATGTCAGTAAAAGTTACCCTTCCACTGATGTCAGCAATTACATTCTTTATAATATTCACTGACTAAACTTCAGATTTTTTCACCTTTACACTACACTTTAAAATAAAAGTCAAAGAATTAAGAGAACCTGGTGGTTTTTGCTGAGGAAAATGGTAGCCAAATGTCAAAATCTGTATTTAAACCATGGCCTGACCTCATAAAAATGTATGCATATATTGAACTTTATTCACACGAGTAATCCCCTTGACATTCATGTAAGAAGTCAGTGGGATGACTTACATTAATACAGTTCAATATATGCATATGTTTAGCAGAATCTGGCCAGATGTCAGCAAATTACAAGTCAATTGTGAAAATAAGAAGTGGAAGAATTTTAGTAGGGAATTTTGGCTTCTATATACAGCATATACCATGACAGATTCTATACAGAGCTTACCGTATTGATTGCAGGTACAGGACATAGCACCCACACTGACTTGAGAGGAAGGAAGGTTGCCATGTTTAACATCTGATGTCAAACACAGCAGTCTGTAATGCTGATACTCACTATAGAAGGAATAAAAGTCCACTGATATGCACTGACTTTCACTCAACTTCAGTTCACTATAAGTATATTCCAGCTTATATAGAATTAGTATTGCTGATCATAGTGCGGGGCTCTTGGTACAGAGATAATCTGCAACAGGTTGTTCTTATTTTAAAACAAAACCAAAAATCTCAAAATGTACACATATGCGCACATGCTTCCAGAGCAATTGCTCAGGAAAGTAAATTCATTAGATTAATATAAACTTTCAAGAGTAAATTATGTCCTTTCAGGCCTCAACATCTCTCAGTAGAACATTCATTATAAACCTGCTGAAGGCTGAGGAAATAGGATCTATTAAAAAAATGCTTAGCATTTTAAGACTTTTTTTGATGATGCATTATAGCACACAAAAGCAGGAAGTTTCAGTTTTCATTTACAGACAGCTAAAATAAGATCAGGACATTCCGTGTGCTAATAGTCTGGCCACTCTGATGTTATCTTAAATTACTGAGCTTTTCATCTTAACCTGCTTACACCAATTCTATTGGAGAGGGGTTAATAAAACACACATCAGACAAAATAAAAAAGTGGGAGGAGGTTACCAGATCAGACAGGTGCATTTAATCCATAAGACCTTTTTAGGTTATAAAAGAAAAAAAAAACCCACAAGGTAATTTGTTTAAATTTAGTGAACTTGCATATTAGTAATCAATAATAAGTCATTAATCATGCTGGTAGATAGATGAGGTACTTAACTTACTGTGGGATAAGTCATCCAGTAGAGTTTACTCTTTGCCAGTGGCAGTTTTTGACCTTTCTCCCTCCCACCCCCATGAAGTCTTATTACTGAGGAGATTTGTTAATATTGAATGGACATGAGAACACAAATTGGGAGAAGAGGCAACTGCATTGTGTATTGTAGCTCTTCATATTTCATGGAGACAGCAGGTAAATTTGCCAGAAAACGTTTCAAATGTTAAAAGCCCTGGAGGTTAGTAGAAACAAAAGGGCATTCTTGGCAAATGGTTGAAATGCAAATCTGAACCTATCACCTTCCAGCCTGAACTTTTGTGAGTTTGAGCTTGGGAGACATATCAGCATGACTCAAGTCATCATGTTTGTGACATGTGAGAGAGCAGCTCTGAACAAGAACTGGAAGAGTCTGAATTCTAAATTTATTTCTGATTACCACTTTGACCCAGTATAAGTCACTTCATCTCTCTGGCTCTGGCTCTCTGTCTTTGAAATACACACTTACCTAACTCGCAAAGGTGTTGTGAGGATCATTATTTGCAAAGCACCTTGAAGATAGTGTTATTCAAGTGCTCATTAGTATCTTTTATGATTTATTATATCATCATGTGTAACACATGTACTTATCAACAGCGGGTCCTGTGGCACCTTTAAGACTAACAGAAGTATTGGGAGCATAAGCTTTCATGGGTAAGAACCTCACTTCTTGCATCTGAAGAAGTGAGGTTCTTGCCCACGAAAGCTTATGCTCCCAATACTTCTGTTAGTCTTAAAGGTGCCACAGTACCCTCTGCTGCTTTTTACAGATTCAGACTAACACGGCTACCCCTCTGATACTTGACATGTACTTATATTTATTATATATTAATGGCAGAACGGAGAGCAGGAAGAAATCTAGAATCAAGTTCAGTTTCCCGACTTAAAAAAAAAACAAAAAAACAGACCCAAACATGTCCGGGTTCATCCACCCATACAAAAGGGAGATACCTTTTTTTTAGTGACAAAGCCCCACTTGATCACTAATTCAGTGAGCTGATTTGCAGAAGCAAAGCTCTAAAAAATCAAATTTAAACATAGCTACCTGTTGTCACAGACTCCTCTGCTTTTCTTACCATAAATGTTATTTATCTACTTCTTCTCATAATACAAGAACTAGGGGTCACCAAATAAAATTAATAGGCAGCAGGTTTAAAATGAACAAAAGGAAGTATTTTTCACCCAAAGCACAGTCAACCTGCGGAACTCTTTGCCAGAGGATGCTGTGAAGGCCAAGACTATAACAGGGTTCAAAAAAGAACTAGATACGTTCATGGAAGATAGGTCCATCAATGGCTATTAACCAGGATGGGTAGGGATGCAAAATCATGCTCTGAAGTGTCCCTAGCTTCTGTTTGCCAGAAGCTGGGAATGGGCAACAGGACTTGGATCACTTGATGATTTCTGTTCTGTTCATTCCCTCTGAAGCACCTGGCAGCGGCTACTGTAAGAAGACAGGATACTAGGCGAGATGGACTATTGGTCTGACCCAGTTATGGCTGTTTTTTATGTTCTTGTGTTTATATGCTGCCCTCTGTGTTAAGCACATTTAGGGATCATTCATACAAAGTAAATTTGCTTGATTTAGCTAGGAGTTCACAGTTGCATAATCCTCCATGCGTCTTCTGCACAAAGGTGAATTTCACCCACAAAGCATTTCTTTTGTTGTCATCCCAAATCGTCTTTGCAGCCACGGGGAGCAGTACAGTGTCACCATGCATTCCTATATGTGGCTTGTTCCTCCATTAAGCCCCGTCTGGTCATATCCTTATGCAGGATGTCTCACCATGTAGTAAGTGGCCTGCCTCTGGGTTGGACTGACCTTAGTTTTGTGTTTATATTATTTTCTTTTGCATCCTATCATCAATTTTTTTTGTCTTCTGCAGTGTCCCCACTATTATAATTGTTTTAATTATAATCAATCTGTACCCTGATTTCACATCCTACTTTCCTTCTGACTTTCATTTGTCTTAAAATTCATTCCACTTTACACCTGTCATCTCTACTGCCTCTAGCCTTCTGATATCAATTTCATTTAAGTGCAGCTGCTTCAGACCAGAGAGTAATACTGCTAGTACACTTGTTTGATAAATTTTCACTTTGGCACCAAACTTTATGTTTTTATCAGACCAGAATTTCATCAATGTCTGCACAGTGCTTGTGGCTAAGGCACATCTCCTTTTAAAAGTATTTACAAGAACTAAATTGATTTGTATCAATAGCACTCCTTCAACTGATGGAATCCAGAGAATTTACCATATAGCAAATTCAACCATTCATTTACTGTATCAATTGTAATAATACAGAGTTTGTAATAAATGTTAAGGGAAACCAAGTTTTGGTATCTTTTCATAAAGATGTGAACACTATCCCTGGCTGCCCTAAACTATCTTAGTTCAAAATGTTTACAAGCAGATGGGTGGCACAAGAATGAGGAATAAATTCAACACTCTCCAGTAAACTGTATTCATTCCATAAAGATCGCACACATGCAGAGTGAGCAAAAGAGAGTTAAGAGCTTCAGACCAAATAACTGCACCCACCCTAATAGCCCTACCCCACAATTAATTATTTTAAACAAAACCAAATTCTGCAGTCTACTGTCATCACACGACACACACTTTTTCTTGTCCAAACATCCCAGTTGGTCTGTTGCTAAGTGTTCTGGACTGTCGCCATTTGAAAACAATTATTGTAACTTCATTTTGTATAGCATCTTTCATACAAACTGTGTCCTAAAACACTAGACAGTTTAATAAAAATGTTACCAAATTAAGCCCTGATTCTGCATAGGGTTACACATGTGCTTAACTTTATACATGTAAGTAGTCCCCTTGAAGTCAACAAGAATACTCCCAGTGTCAAGTTAAGAGGGTGTCTCTAACCATTTGCAGGATTGAGGCCTGATCAATGGAGGAGAAGAGATGTAAAGAAGAAATTTGGGATAAAAAAGAAAAACGTCTGGTTCATGAAAGTTTTAGTTAGATATTTAATCATATAGGCTTGGTACTCTATTTATTTCAATAGTTTAATTGGGAGGACCAACACATTATGATTTTCTTTTGCCTCATAAAAATGACTAAGGAAATGTTAGTTACTAAGACCATGTCTACAATTCCCAGCTTACGGCGGCACAGCTGTACCAATACAGCCGTGCTGCTGTAAGAGAACTCATGTAGCCATATTATGCCAATAGGAAAGAGCTCTCCGGTCGACATAATAAAACCAGCTAAAAAAGTAGTGGTAGCTATGTCAGCAGGAGAGTGTCTCCTGCCAACATAGTGCTATGCACATGAAAGCTTAAGCTGGCAAAATTTATATTGCTCGGGGTGTGTTTTTTCACACCCATGATCAACAAAAGTTTTGCTGACATAGGAGCTAGTGTGGACATGACCTAAGATGAACACTGTAGGTGATGCTTAGATTTTGATCTCTTAGACTTGGGCTACTCTCTGGCCATTTCCGAAGTTACAGAACATATTATTTTAGTACATGTGGATGCATGTTGTTGTTTTGGGAGGAGTTTGGGATTTGAGTTAGATCTCTCACCCCGAAGACCTTCCTGAGCCAAGCAAATATTTACTGTGCTATACCATTTTTGCCTGTGTGGTGCAAGTTGGTCTTAACAGATCAGAGAACATGGCGTAACTCAAATCCCACTTCTGCCCACTGTTCCCACCTATAGGCCACACACCCATTATGTATCTACACATAGCACAAATCACCCCTACATACATATGTTCCTCTCAAAATGGTCCCCAAGTCCTCCAACAGCTTTGCAACAAAGTTTCTCCCTTCTCCTTAAGCCCCCAATGCCTCCCAATTTACTGACCCAATGTTCTAATCTCCTCTTCAAACATCCTTGTTCCCTACACACATCCCTATAGCCCTGTCATTCAACATGCCTGCTTGTTCCCTACATCAGCCAGCAACCTCCACTCTGTCTTTAGAACTGGGCGGCCAGAGACTGATGGCTGCTGTCTGGGCGAGGCGGGGGCAGGGCGTAAACTACTACAGACACAAAGAAGGGGGGAACGACCAAATACATTTTTGAGAACTACTGATATATACTTATAATACCTCCCCCTCTTCCTCCCCCCCAAAACAAAGTGCAAACAGAACAAAAAACATTGTTAATTTGGTGATAAGGTTGCTCAAGTGCAAACTCCACTTCATAGAATCATGTAATCTCTAAAAATCTAGGAAATCCTCTCTTTATAAAATGCATCATCTCTCCCTGTCATTCTTTAATTTTTCAGTGTCATTTTTTATTGCATTAGAACTGTGTTAGTGTGGAGGAGGAACGGAATAACAGGATATAATGAATTTTTAAGATGTGCCTGTGTAATTGGAGTATCTACATAGAAAAGTATATAGAGGGGTTTTTTTGTGTGGGTGTTTAGGAAATGTGCTTTAAAGTGGAATGGTTTTTGGGCCGATGGAGGCAGTTGGGATGAGAATGAAGGTTGCACATTTCTTCAGAGTGTGATGGAGGTGGTACATGCATTGTGGGTGAATACAAGGAGAGATTTTATTACTGTTATTATTGTGGAATGGGGAAAAGAGAGAGGAATTTCACAAATCTAGATTTTTAGAGGTGACTTTGGTAGAATTTGAACTTGAGAAACCTTACCTCCAAGTTAACAATAATGTATTTGTTTGTTTGTTTTGTAGGAAGCTATATATGAATGCACTCCAAACTTTTTAAGGACTCTGTAAGTCAGTACTTCTTGTCTTCATCTGTGAGCAGAAGCTATCACTTTAGGGCCCGACCTTGCAATTCCTAGCAAGAGATGTTAAGAGTAACAAGAAGGGTTTCTTTAGGTGTGTTAACAACAAGAAGAAAGTCAAGGAAGGTGTAGGCCCCTTACTGAATGAGGGAGGCAATCTAGTGACAGAGGATGTGGAAAAAGCTAATGTACTCAATGCTTTTTTTGCCTCTGTCTTCACAAACAAAGTCAGCTCCCAGACTACTGCACTGGGCAGCACAGCATGGGGAGGAGGTGACCAGCCCCCTTGGAGAAAGAAGCGGTTCAGGACTATTTAGAAAAGCTGGATGAGCACAAATCCATGGGGCCGGATGCACTGCATTCAAGGAGTTGGTAGATGTGATTGCAGAGTCATTGGCCATTATCTTTGAAAACTCATAGTGATCGGGGGAGTTCCCAGATGACTGGAAAAAGGCTAATGTAGTGCCCATCTTTAAACAAGGGAAGAAGGAGGATCCGGGGAACTACAGGCCAGTCAGCCTCATCTCAGTCCCTGGAAAAATCATGGAGGAGCTCTTCAAGGAATTAATTCTGAAGCACTTAGAGGAGAGGAAAGTGATCAGGAACAGTCAGCATGGATTCACCAAGGGCAAGTCATGCCTGACTAACCTAATTGCCTTCTATGATGAGATAACTGGCTCTGTGGATGAGGGGAAAGCAGTGGATGTGTAATTCCTTGACTTTAGCAAAGCATTTGATACGGTCTCCCACAGTATTCTTGCCAGCAAGTTAAAGAATATGGGCTGGATGAATGGACTATACGGTGGATAGAAAGCTGGCTAGATCATCGGGCTCAATGGGTAGTGATCAATGGCTCCATGTCTAGTTGGCAGCCAGTATCAAGCGGAATGCCCCAAAGGTCGGCCCTGGGGCCGGTTTTGTTCAATATCTTCATTAATGATCTGGAGGATGGCATGGATTGCACCCTCAGCAAGTTTGCAGATGACACCAAACTGGGAGGAGGGTTGATACGCTGAAGGGTAGGGATAGGATACAGAGGGACCTAGACAAATTAGAGGTTTGGCCAAAAGAAACCTGATGAGGTTCAACAAGGACAAGTGCAGAGTCCTGCACTTAGGATGGAAGAATCCCATGCACTGCTACAGACTAGGGACCGAATGGCTAGGCAGCGGTTCTGTAGAAAAGGACCTAAGGGTTACAGTGGACGAGAAGCTGGATATGAGCCAACAGTGTGCCCTTGTTGCCAAGAAGTCTACTGGCATTTTGGGCTTTATAAGTAGGGGCATTGCCAACAGATGGAGGGGCGTGATCATTCCCCTCTATTTGACATTGGTGAGGCCTCATCTGGAGTACTGTGTCCAGTTTTGGGCCCCACACTACAGGAAGGATGCGGAAAAATTAGAAAGAGTCCAGTGGAGGGCAACAAAAATGATTAGGGGGCTGGAGCACATGACTTATGAGGAGAGGCTGAGGGAAGAGGGATTGTTTAGTCTGCAGAAGAGAAGAATGAGGGGGGATTTGCTAGCTGCTTTCAACTACCTGAAAGAGGGTTCCAAAGAAGATGGATCTAGACTGTTCTCAGTGGTACCAGATAACAGAACTAGGAGTAATGGTCTCAAGTTGCAGTGGGGGAGGTTTAGGTTGGATATTAGGAAAAACTTTTTCACTCGGAGGATGGTGAAGCACTGTAATGGGTTACCTAGGGAGGTGGTGGGATCTCCTTCCTTAGAGGTTTTTAAGATCAGGCTTGACAAAGCCCTGGCTGGGATGATTTAGTTGGGAATTGGTCCTGCTTTGAGCAGGGTGTTGGACTAGATGACCTCCTGAGGTCCCTTCCAACCCTGATATTCTATGATTCTATGATTAATCAGGTTAAACTCCGATCATACTCAAGATCAGGCTTATAATCAGAGTCTGATTGTAACCGGGATCCATAAGAGAATAAAATGCTTCCCAGACATCATTACATAGAGTCTAACCCTTGAAAAAATGGTTCCTGCCATCCTCCTCCTCCTGCTCACTGCCACCACAGTAATTGACTGACCCATCAACTGCCACTTTTCTATTGCTGCATTTTCTGCAGCTCTCTCTTGACTCTTTTGAAAATGTTCATTGAGACCAATGCACTTGAATTCATTACATTTGAAATACAGTAAACATTTATTATATGAGAAATAGCAGACTGCACACCACTGGCTAAACAACAAATGTGTCAAAATGATGCATTAGTTGAATTTTCCTCAGCTTTTTTTCTGCCCCTTTTTACCTGAGAATAAGAAAACTGTGGTTAGAGAAATATTAGAGATGGAGACTGAGTTGTGGAGTAAATGATATCAAAAGCAAGCTACCAATCTGATAAGAGTGAATTGTTAGAAATCATTTTCTCATTTATTGTTTTTTTGTTTTTTATTTTTAATCCAATACCATTATCAACAGATAAGAAAACAGATTGATATGAACAGTTGAAGTACAAAATAGCAAGTGGAAGTTCGTATTGTAGGAAATTTCAGAAGTGGATTTTCACGTACTTTCAAACCTCTTGATGAAGAGAATTATGCCCAATATATTTTTCTGTCTGATCATTAAATATTTTATACAACACAAAATTAAAATAATACATGTCAGATGTTATTCACTGCATTAAATTCAGTGATATAATAAAGAGCTTATTAACACTACTGCCACTAGAAAATGAGGATAAGCAGGGCTGGATTAAAGCATAGACCCTATCCCATCATAGCTCTGCTGATGAAGGGTCTGAATAAAAAGTGAGGGAAACCAGAACTGAGGCTAGAACATGTCTCTCTGTGGATATTACTTTCTTTCCTGACTGAATGTGTTAGATCAGCTTCCTTACTGAAGCTCAAATGCCTAGATGTAGTGGGAAACTTATGTTTGTAATAAATATCATTCTCTCTTTAGTAACACTTTATAACTGGCTTAGGATGGTGTCAAGGCTGTTTACATGGTAACTTGATTGTATAATGTGGTTGATAAGATTTAGTTAGTTTACACCCTGAGGCTTGCCAAGTGACCTTGATTGAAAGCCAGAGTCTCAAATCTCTCCCTCCTCCATACCAGAGGTAAGAGCAATAAGATGAGGGAAGCCACAAGCTGCATGAGTCATACAGGCATATCCCCACACCAGGCATTGCAGTGCCCAGGACAAATGCCCAGGAAGCCCACTGGGTTATAAGGACCTCAGTTGGGCCCTTTCTAGCCCACCAAGTATACTAGAATCAGCCAAATCTGCAATACTTGTAATTTAACCCCCAAACTCGGGTCTCCTGGATGCTGGGTGGAAGGTGGAAAAAACCCACATAGCAATTTGCCAACTTTACCATGTGGGAAAATCCTTTCAACCCCCCCAAACTGGCTATCAGCCTAGTTCCCTCCATCACTAGAGAGCCCAAAACTACATTAAGGGTGGGATGGGTGCGGCTGCCTTGGCAACAAACTATAGCAACCCCCTTAATGCTTCCCCACCCCCAAATGGGGGCCTATCACCTGACCCCCATACCACCCTCATCCCAATGGCAGCAGCAGTTGTTGGGACAAGCTCCAGAGCGTTGGCCCACATGCAGCATGTGACACTCCCCACCTCATGCTCTGCAGCATAGGTAAGGAAAGGGACAAAGGAGAAGAAAGCAGTCCCACGTGTCAAGAGCAAAGTGGGGGAGGGGCAAAGGAAATTAGGGGGCTGCATGAAACACCATCTCTGCTGCTTCCTCTTAAATTCTCTCCCCTCAGCTCTGGAAGGTGTCTCCTCTGCTCCTGTACCCAACAAAGCTGCACCTCAGCTAGTGTGGTGAGCACTGCTTTACAGTACAGCCATTCCAACAGTCCAGACACTGTTTTCCAAGAAAAATAAGGCAAAAATCAATTTCTGGAATCTTGGGAACAACATTTAGAAAACTGGCATTAAACATGGTCCCCTAGACACTGTTCAGCTGGGCTATGTCTGTGCTGCCTACCAAAACTTGCCCTATAATTTTATTTTTTTTCACTTTTTCTGAGTGTGTTGTCATGTGCTTTTCAACAGTTCCATTCTGCAAGTAGCAATATTTTAGTGGTAGGTGAAGAGATTTCTATTTACTTTGTAGAGGGTTCATACAGGCATGGTTAGAAGTTTGTCTGAAAGTTGCTATCCAACTTAGTTAAATGGCAGCATTCCCCGTGTAAGAGGATGTGGGTGTAAAGTGAAAGGTGGTTCTTCATTCTGCCTTAGCAGCTGGTCTAAAACTCCCTCGTTTGGATCTATTACCTCAATAAGAATAATTGAAGGATGTTTGGCACCATCTCTGAAAATCACACAGGTCCTCCTGTTGACCTGCTAGAAAGGATTTATTTTTCACTGAGAAAACTATCCTTCCCCAAACTTCTCTGTCCGCATTCCCGCATTATTTCAAACCCAAATTTTAAGAGGGAGTACTTTTTCTTGGATACTCATTCAAAATCTGTGCTCCAGAAAGTGAAATACAATAAGGGTATGTCCACACATTGTCTGGGAGGGTGCTTCCCAGCCTAGGTTGACAGATGTGCTAGATGTGCTAAAAATAGCAGTGTGGCAATGGTGGAACAGGCAGCAGCTCGGTCCCACCCAATCCCCTGCATATGTACTTGGGCAGCTAGCTCATGGCTGCCACCTATGCCACATGGCCACACTGCTATTTTTAGCATGCTAACTCAAGCAGAGCTAGCGCATGTCTGTCTGCCTACTCTGAGAAGCACCCTCCAACTGCTGTGTAGATATACCTTAAGTTCAGTGCAGCTGGTTAGTTTCATTGTCCAAGCTGAGTGAAGAGCAAAAAGTAAACAAACTGCATCCAGGTGCAAAATATATTTTATTTTTATAAAGCTTATTGTTATAATAACTAAGCTAAGGTGATATTAAAAAACATGGGTGAAGGAGGAGAGGGGAGGGGACGGGCTGATTTGGTTTGGTTAATACGGGAAGCCGGATAATGGAGGCTCAGATAAACAGGGTTCTACCGTATTTCAGTTTTCAGCAGAACTATTTTGGGTTTCAATTTTTCATAAAGAAGTCAAAATTTTCCACGGAAAATATCCCATTTTCCAACCAGCTCTACTCACAGCTTTTTTATCTCATTGTCATCCCTTTTCGTTCATTTCAGTATCATGATGTCCATGGGAATTGTGAGGTCCTTGCAACCTCTTGCTGATGAATTTGGTACATTGTAAATTTTGTGCCTCATCTACCTTTCTCTCCCTTTTGTTTAAGGGCCAGACTGTAATATACTTACTCACATTAAATAATAGCGTGCATCACACATTGTCCCACTGAAGTCAAGCAATCAACTTGTGGAATAAAGTACCACTCAGTATGATCACAATCTAGACCAAAGCTGTTATTTTACTTACTCCTCAGGGCTCAGGATCAATATTCAGGCAGATTGTCAGATCACTTTTAAAAATGTACTTGATTACTTTTGAAAAAATGAGTACAAGAAAAAAGAATTATAGGAAAGACATTTGTACACAAAGAAAACTGAAGATATATAAAATCTGTGCTTGCATATATGTTAATTTTATTTATACTTATTTGTAATATGGTAGTACTCAGAAGCTCCAGTCGGACTGAGGCTCCATTGTGCAGGGGGCTGTTCAAACACATTATAAGAGACAGTTGCTGTCCCAAAGAGCTAGCGTTATAAGGTTTTCAAAGCGCTTTAGCTAAGCCTCTTATAACACACTGTGTTTTTAAGTATCATGAGCCTTATGTTATAAATAGGGTTACCATATTTCCACAAACAAAAAAGAGGACACTGAGGGGGGGGAGGAGCCCTGCTCTAGCCCCACCCCTGCCCTGCCCCCATCCACTCCCTCCCACTTCCCACCTCCTGATTGCCCCCCTCAGAACTCCCAACCCCCCCCCCATTCCTTGTCCCCTGACTGCCCCCTCCTGGGACTAGGGTGACCAGACAGCAAATGTGAAAAATCGGGACAGGGAGTGGGGGGTAATAGGAACCTATATAAGAAAAAGACCCCAAAATCGGGACTGTCCCTATAAAATCGGGACAGCTGGTCACCCTACCTGGGACCCCTGCCACTAACTGCCCCCTAGGACCCCACCCCCTATCTAAGCCGCCCTACTTCTTGTCCCCTGACTGCTCCCTCCTGAGAACCCACCACCTGCACTGCCCCCCTACAACCCTACCTGTCCCCTGACTGCCCTGACCCTTATCCACACCCCCACCCCATATTCATACCCCCACCCCCAGACAGACCCCTGGGGACTCCCATGTCCTATCCAACTGCTCCCCGCCCCCTGACAGGACCCCCAGAATTCCCGACCCATACAAGCCCCTCTGCTACCTGCCTGCCTTGACCCCTCTCCACACCCCTACCCCCTGACAGCCCCCCCAGAACCCCAGACCCATCTAACCCTCCCCCGCTCCCTGTCCCTGACTGTCCCAACCCCTCTCCACATCCCTGCCCCCCAGAAGCCCCCCCCCCCAACTCCCAANCCCGACCCATCCAACCCCCCTCCCTGTCCCCTGACCAGGGCCGGCTTTAAAGAGCCCAGGAATCAGGCTGCGTTCCGGCCAGAGCCGCTCGGCCGGCGCTGCTGGGGGCTGGGCCTGGGGTGCTCGGCCAGTGCCGGGCTGGCACGCTTGGCCGGAACCGGGGCCGCTGCCCTGGGGCCGGAGCCGTTGGGGCCCGAGCTGGGCCAGAGCCGCTGGGGCCGCTGCTTGGCCTCGGCCCGAGGGAGCCGCTCGCCAGGGCCGCACCTCCCCGGAGCTCTCCTCCTCGCGCCCCCCCAACCCCAGCTTACCTGCTGCTGCCTCCCACCTGCCCCTGCTTCTTTTCAGACTTCCCGCGAAGATCTGATTCGCGGGAAGCAGGGGAGGGGGAGGAGCAGGTGGGTGAAGCGTTCAGGGGAGGGGAGGAGGGGGAAGACTGCTGCAGGGGCTGGACAGCGTGGTAAGGCTGCAGGGGATGGGGGGAGCCGGGAAGGGGCTTTGGGTGCCCAGCGGCGCTTGGCAGCCGCTTTTCTATCTATAAATAGCCGACCAGGGGGAAATCCCGGACATTTTTAGATTTTTAAAAATCCCCCCCGGATGGCTATTTATAGACCGAAAAGCTGGACATGTCCGGGGAAATCCGGACATATGGTAGCTGCATAGGACAAAGGATAAATCAGTTGTCCTGGGTCACACAGAGTCAGTGCCAGACTTGGGACTAGATGGGACTACTAGGCTTCCACATGGTAACACTAGGATAATTATACTAAAAATTTCAATTGCACTATATTCCAGCATCATCCAATCTTTCTCAATCTTTCTGGCAGGTGTATAGTGGAAAAGAACAAAAAGCAGAAAGCGGTAGGATGAGGAGAGTAATCTGTCTTTAACATCTTTGTTGCTGGAAGAGATGGGTATGATGCTTGCCTGTGATTGTTACAGAATCTGTTCTCCATTGGCTGGAAACTCAGATAAAATTTTATTTTATATATTAACATAGTGCACACAGCTGTCAATTTTTAGACTTTTGCTGAGCCTCTCTTGAGCCTCTTGTTTCCCTGCCAGGGTTCCATATTACTGTCTGCTTAGCAAATTCTTGGAAAACAATTCAGAGCAGCGATGAATTGCTTCTTCCAATTCTGCAGGACATTTTTAGATTTTTAAAAATCCCCCCCGGATGGCTATTTATAGACCGAAAAGCAATTCAGAGCAGCGATGAATTGCTTCTTCCAATTCTGCAGGACATTTTTAGATTTTTAAAAATCCCCCCCGGATGGCTATTTATAGACCGAAAAGCCGGACATGTCCGGGGAAATCCGGACATATGGTAGCTGCATATTCTGCAGGCACTCTGAGATGGAGCTTTCAGGGGGCTGCTACTTTTGACTCTGCTTTTGTAATATTTCTTTTTGGATCAACTATAATTTAGAAAGGAGTTTTTGTTTTGTTGTTTTTCTCTAACCCCAAGCAGACTAAGTTTTTCAGGCATCAAGGCTTTTAAGCTTCTGCTTGCTCACCTATTACATTCTCTATTTGCAACTGTGATGCTACCCTGTCAAACATGCATATTTATTTAGTACATGAATGACTATGTAATATATGATCATGTTTTGAGATTGGCTCAACACTTTAAAAAAAGACTAGTTGAATGAAGAAAATAAAGTAGGAATTTGCAGATGTCACCATCCTATTTTGATTACAGTGGGAGTGCAGTTGAATAAGAAAAGCCATTGGACTGAATATTGCAAGGCTAACGAAATTAATAAGAAAATATTTTCTTGATCTGGTTTTAACAGTTATATATACAATTTGGATGAGCTAGGGGAAGGGGACTAGCATATATGCTGCCACCTCCTTCAGAGCAGAAGGTCTGCCTGAACCTTTTGAGCTTGAAGACTGATTGAGGAAAAGGGGTCAAGCTGTCTGAGGTCACATAGCTGGCCCAATTTACTACTCCAACTCCAAGGAAGAGAACTGGAGACTCCTGTGGTAAGGAGAGAGACTGCTGGAAGGACAAGTCAGCTCAAAGAATGCAAGCTGGGGACTCCTGTCTTAAGACAGAATGACTGCTTGAAGTAGCACCCAGCCATAGGAGGAGGGCTGAGGCCTCCTGAGCAGGGGCAAAAAACCTTCCAGGAGTCTTATATGGACCATGTGCATGAACATGAGCAACTAAAGAAGCAAGTTACATGCTGTAGAAACAGATGATAAACCAAACCCCATGAAGCGGGTATTTGTTTTGAATTAATTTGCGCTAGGTAATGGAAAGAACTGGAATGGATGCTGAGGGCAATGTGCCTGAAGGACCATGAGGGGGACACAAGGGACTGTGCTCATGGGCAACATCCAATTACATAACCCCATCACATTTTGAAGGAGAGGATCAAACCTGCCTCCATGGTTTGGGTTGTGTCTCAGATCTAGAACGAGAAGTGGCCCTTTAAAGGCAACTAATGACTTCTGTAGCCCAATGATCTGCCACAGGGTAAAAATCATAGTATAGTGATCAGGTAACTAACCTATTGCAAAAATTTCAGCAGGGGAGTTGCACAATTGTGACATTAAATCATGTAAGTATTGAAAGGTCTAAATCCACATGAGGCTTGTTTAAATTGCATAGTTAATTTAATTAATGTATTACTTTGGATTAATTGATTATACAAAAATATAATTGAATTAATTAATGCAAATGAGACTGCCAAGATCTCATGTCTACCTCCATTTATTTGACCCATAAAAAATAAACAAAATAATGAAACTGTCGACCAAGTCCAGTCACCTTAGGTAAATGTGTTGCTTTAGCCTCTGAGAAGAACAAATCCTCCTAGTGGAAGAACATCATCTTCAGAATCCAGAGACTAATATGCTTGATTTACTTACTACATCGCATGGTGTAGAAGTTTAGGTACCTATAATATTTGTCAGTACTGTTGTAAATAACCCCCTTTTATGGCCTTGCCAACTTTTTTAGTTAGAATGCAGGCTGGGATTTATGTTCTGTTTCTACTTCCTGGACAACTTGGGCATCTGAGCTATTTGCTTGACCAGAAAATTTAGGTGGCTGTGGAATAGAAAGGACAGCTCATTTCTCCATCCCAAATTATATTCTTATATTCTGTTATAGATTTTAAAGTATTGTTAAGGTGAGAGCCAAGTGGAATCACTGAATCTAATATTACAGATTAAAAATATGCATACATATATAGTACATATGAAATGTTGCTCTACGTATAAGGTCATTTGAGGTCTATTTTAATAGTTTTAATGGAATATATGAGATAAGGGTGTTAATATAACCCGGTCACTGTCCAACATTAAACAGTGTTAAACAAGTTCCCGGATTTGGTATACAGAAACCTTAGCCTACTTAGTACCTTGGCTAACACACCATTAAAAATCCTTTTAACCTTTTATTAAAGGTCCAGAATAGAAGGAAAACAGGGAAAGCATTTGAAATGTAAAGTATTAAGTCAGGCTTTTATTTTAACACCATATTTTGGTCTGTCCTTTTGCTGGAGAGTTTGCTGAAGAAAAAGCCACTTGTTTGACCATCTCTTAAATGGTATTAAAGATGGTAATAGCTGCCCTTTGGGGTATTTTTTTTTAAGTGAGTTGTTATGAGCTGCAGCTATTGTTGCTGGTACTGTTTAAGTCCAAAACCTCAGGATTAGCACAAAGAGAGGCTGAGTCCCAGGAGATGGTATGTCAGCCATGATCATCAAAGCTTTATCTGTACTTCCAATTTTCTTCTGCCTGTTCTTTAAGAACCCATAAAGGGAGTAATGTATGGAATAGCCCATCCCCTCATTATTTTGTGCACCGTTATTCAACACACCAATTTTGGCTCATAAATTTCCAGCTCCACATTTTCTGATTTTACCAAACTTGATTTCAACATAGTCCTTGAATCATATGGCCTTTCTTGTTTGCCCTAATTTAGTGTCTCTGTCTGGTTCTCTGGCACCTGTTTATAACATTCATTATTAAAAACAACTTGACCTACTTTCCATCAACATTTCTTATAGGTTATTGTAACAAACATCTTATGAATGTTCATATTTTTACAGTTAATCTTACCATTAGTGTAAATTTGTAAGACCAACTGTGAGACAACAGTTGGCAATACTGTCTTTTGGATGTTTTCTACAGTAGATTACACACACTAACCTTAACTTCCATGCACCAGTTGTAAGACCAGTTATCAGAACCATCCTTATCCACAGATCTTGAGTCAGAGATCAGGTACTCATATCTTGAGCAAGTCTTTGAGCTTTTATTGGCTTGAGTGCTGATTATACTGGACTTAGTGGGCAGAAAATCTCTAATTAAAACTTGCAGTACTAACAATTAACAATTAAGTATCATTCTCGTTGAAATAGTCACACCACAATGTGGTGAATATGTGAAAAGAAAGGAAATGCATAATACATATTAAGAGCTTAATCTTTAGTAATTATTCTTTATTTGTTGTTCTTCAAGCAGTTCCCAAAGCCCCGAGTCAGAATGTGTTGTTCCTATATTGATCTCTCTAAATGCTCATTTAAAATCTAATAGATTACAGCCAGAAGGAACCATTATATCATCTAATCTGACCTCCTGTGTATCATAGGTTATTACATTTCATCCACATATCCCTATACGGATCTCAATGACTTTAAGTAGACCAAAGTATTTCAGTCCTTGGGACAATAAATTAAACTTTCTATTGTTTATAGAGCATCAGTCACCATACCACCTAGGCATCACTAATACAAGTGTTTATAGTAGATTATACATTATGGGATGGATCACTTGATGATTACCTGTTCGGTTCATTCTCTCTGAAGCACCTGGCATTGGTCACTGTTGGAAGACAGGATACTGGACTAGATCGACCCAGTATGGTTATTCTTATGACCTTTATAAATATTATAGATCAAGCTGACAAAAGGGGCAATTTTTCACTAAGGAAGACTCTACTACACCCACAAAAATATATTTCTATTCTATTCCTATACTGCTGTGTATGTTAGTCTCCCTTTGTCTAGAGATATGGAAATAGGGGGTAAGGATTTTTGGTTTGTTTTTTATTTGTTTGTTTTTTGCAAACAGGCACTGGTGTATGGAAGTTAAGGTTAGTGTATGCTAATCTACTATAGAAACCATCCAAAAGACAGTATTGCCAACTGTTGTCTCACAGTTCCCACAGATGTCTCCCCATCCCTGGCTCTCCTGTTTGGTAACTATTGAAATATTGCCACCTTTTGCAATTTTATTTTTTTCTTAAAGCTCGTGAAATCTTGTTTTGATGTGAGAATCCCAGGTTTCATTTATAATAAGGTGGAAGTTTTTAGCCATCATGGAGAAAAGCTTCAGAATATTAACCTGCTGAAAGGCTTAAAAACAGAATGCAAATAAAAATAATCCAAAATGTCTTTTAAAAAAACCACAACCTCATGAATTTTGGGCCTGACTCTTGATTTATTTTGTAGAGTTGGGGTTGACAATACTGCTACTGGCAACTACTGTTTATTTACATTTTTAAATAGACTACTGTATCTTTCTGTGCATGCAGTTATCTAGTTTGTGGGGAGCAGTAGGCATGCATGCCTCAGGCCATCCTGAAAATAAATTATCTGGGATGTAGTGGCATCTAGGTGGATAAAATTGGTTTAATCAGAAACTCATGTGAGTTTGTACGGTTGCATTTTGAGTTTTTAAGTTCAAATGGAAAGCAAAACTGAAGGAAGTGAATTGGCTCCTTCTGTAAGGCATACCTAAATTTGGGTGAACTCAAGCAACAGGGCTTCCCAATCCCCTACTTATAAATGAAAATTAGAATAAAGCTGGTCTGAAGGTTTTTGTTACTGGTGAAGTTGAACAAGAAGCAGTTTCTATTTATATATTAAGAAGGATACAAGTACAATCAAGTATAATGGCTGTGAACATTTCATTTTAATAATTTGTATGTAAACTCGGTGCAAATCTGTTATAGCCCTCACCTTCCTGGAAAATTACCATTGCAGGCCTACTTCCAAAGCTTGCACTAGTGTTGAGAAATAAGATGCTGTAGAGAAGATTACAAACTGCTAAGTAGAGACTGGCGCTGACTAGAAATCAGAGGGACCCTCTTCTCTCAGCCTCTGCAAGCAGTAGTATCACTGAGGAGGAATGGGGGGAATAAACGTTGTCTCCTCACTTCTGGTGTTTCCCAGGAGTAAGAGGAAGATCCCTTCATAAATAAATGACATTGTCAGAAGGACTTCTAAGACTGCCAGAGATGCTGAAGGCCCCTTCAAACTGCCAAGATTGTCTTAAGCTTTGAAGCTAACATCAGGGAGAAAGGGTTACTTACTTTCCCTCCCCGTTGCTCTTTCTGCCACTTTATCAGGGATATATCACTCCCTTTTTTCCTGTTGTATTTAAACCATGTTAGGAAAGATTGGGGGTATTTTGTAAAGTTCCTATTTCTTATAATCCTTTTATTACTATTATTGTTATTACTCTTATTCTGACTGTCAACACTGTGCAGCTACCTCTAACACAGCCAAGCTTGGGCTTTAGAGAAATGTGTCTCCTTTTAAACTTATACAATGCTATGCTGAGGATATATTTCCCCATCATGGTATTACATTTAAAAGTTCTCCATAAGGAAGCAGATGGAGGGAAATGGGGTTACAGGTGAATTTGCTGTAAAGACCCATAGAAAATGTCAATGAGACATTCTCTTATATTCAGATTGTCTACATCATCTCAGGCTGTTACTACAGAACTCACCAACAAGGCTTCTGAATTCACTAAGACTACTGCTGCCGTTACCGCTAAGGTTTCTTTTGAAACTATCATTCTTGTAATTCAGGGACTAGAGGCACGGTTTGATGTGGTTGACCCTAAATTAGACTCTAATCATTTTTTTTTTCAGGGAAAATGAGGGAGAAGTAATTGAAAAGAATTTTGAAAACTCACAGAACACTTACAGCGAACTGAAATTTTGAACAACATAGTTCAAAACCTCTTCCAGGTAAATGACTGAAGATTAATTCCAGATACGTGAGAAGATAAATATTTCTAAAAATTATATTAAAAAATGAAGTGGTGAAACTTTATAGACTATATTACATGGGCAGTCGGACTAGATGATCACAATGGTCCCTCCTGGCATTCAGATCTTTGAATCAGTATAGTGGGATTTCCACTGACCCATTCGGCTGGGAGAACATTTCTGATCTAACATCTGCCTTTTTAAATTCTATAGGTGTGTTTTGATGCTACTTGTATTTAGGAAATCAAATAAAGCCTCACTAGAAGCATAGGAACTGACATGGTGAATAAGACCAGGGATCTATGAAGTTCGCTCTTTTGCCTCTAACAGTAGCTAGGGCCAGATTCCCACAATAGGTGGTAACAGAATAACCTACTAGGGAAATTTATTTCAGACACTCATCATTTACAGGTTGGTGTATGTCCAGAAGCATAAAGGTTTATATCCCTTCCAAACATTTCTTTTTTTAATCCTTAGTAATACAACTCTGAATTTTTTAATTATCCATATATAATTCTTCCAGATCAAGTACTTCCTCCACTGTAACTATGTCAGTTTCAATTAGAGAGAATTATGTAACAAGTATGGGTAAGAAAAGGAATGAGCTTATAAAATGATTACAGATTCTCCATTTTCTTTTTTTTTTCTTTTTTGCAGTCTTTCTAAGATCATAGGCTAGAAGGCAGAAGTTATTACTTGCTTTAAGTGTTTCTTGCACTAAGCTAGATTTGTCTAAAGACAATTAAAATGTTTTTTCTCTGATTATGGTTAATATAAGGCATTTCTGATAATTACAATTAATAATGAAGAGCCTTTTTCTGATGATTTTGCAAGAAACTTGGAATGGTAACATAGTCTATATTACAGTGTTACTGTCATGAGAGTAACGTATCTGGGGCTTTTTTTCCTTACTTATTCTGAAGCTCTCTGATGACAGAGGATCCTTCAATTTAGCATTGGATTAATTAAGATTTTTTTTTTTAGCTGTGTGGTCTTTCTACCCCAAGGTATTTAGCAGCCTTAAATATTACTGAAAAGGTTTATTATACATAATTGTTGTAGGATAATTGTGTAGTACTGTTATTTATTATGACTTCTGAAATCATTACATATTAAAAATCCTATTGAGTAGAGATTCGGTATGCAAGAGAATAGTTACAATAGGGTGAGAGAATAATAGCCGTTTTTTTCTGATACTAAACTATTAAAAAAATTCTGCTAGTTGATGCTTCAAAGCAACAAATATGAATTGAACATAGTGATATCTATACTGATTCAAAGCAGTGTGCTTTATTCTTTCTGATAGCATGAAAGCAAACGAATTTACACAATATATACACAAAACTGATGCTTTCAAAGTAGTGTTGCTCCTTTTCAGAGGGTAAAAAAATATGGAAAGGATGTGCCTGCTAAGGGCTGAGGGTACTCATCAATTTATAAGCTTAGCCCATCTTATTTTGGGAATGGTAGGCTAGTATTAATGGGTTTGTATGGATGGTCTAAATGAGAAAATAAGGCACTATGTGTTTAAACTTATGGTTCTCACCTTTAAAGACACAATGCAGGTTTCTAGTTTTTGTCTTTAGCAAGACTCTTGGACAGAGTGATAGAAGTAGCTCTTAGACTTCTCTGGGATGGACTTACTTACTTTTCAAGCTACTTGTCTGTACTTCAGTTGTACATAAACAATACTTGCTGTTTTGAACACCTGCTATGTTTCCATTTTCAAATTTGATATTTAGTTTTGAAAAGTAATTAACAGGGCACCGATGTTCAAATATTCTATGAAGGAGCTGTAACTGATTATAAGAGATCCCATTAATACTGTATGCAGGCAAAATCCTGAGTAAGTTATATGGACCAAATTCTAGGTATTCTAAAATCACCTTTCTAAAACTGGGATGTGCAGATTCTTCATGGTTCTAGCCCTATGAGTACAATCATGACACATTTTATGTCTTATAAATCCATTCAAACCGTTGTCTTGTTTGGCAAACTGACTTGCTGCAGGGAATTTATGAGGTTCAAACCTGTATCTTTGTTGCTACTTGTAAATCTGTAAAGTGCAGAAGTTGTTTGGATTGTATGCTGCATTGCAAGTTAGCACATTTCCCTCTCTCTAAGATTAGGAGGTTCTCTTGAGTTTTTTGCTTGTTAGGAATAAAACAAAGATTTGTTGTGCCCAGTACATGAAAATCACTCTCTACATTTTTCCCCTCTGGTTTCTATAGCCTGAAGTTCTTGGCCAAGTTCAGAATTTGAGCACAAAGTTCTATTATTGTGGGATACAATGGTCTGGTTCAGGAGTCATGAAATATAATGATATTTGACCTATATTAATATACAGTAGACTGCATTTCACTGGCTGTGTGCATCTACAACCTATTGGTAGAGTTGTAAAGATGGAACTAGAAATTTCCTGTTTCACCTTGCTCAGGTGGATTTAAGTAAGTTAGGATGAATTAATCTTTCCTGAAAAAATCAATTTTCTAACTCACGTCCAAACCCTAAATGTTCTTGTTTTATACACAACTTTATACACAATATTAATAGATGTCCTGTGCAGATGAAATGTGTTATACCTTCCTGTGATGTTTTGTCCACCCCACACAAGGCCTGAAGGGGTACTTAGGCCAATTAATGTTGACTTAGGCTGTACCTGGAGGAAACCTAGAAAGTGCAAGGGCTTAATTGCAGATGAAGTCCAGCTGGGGAAAGGAACAGTGCAGGATCTATAAAGAGAGAAAGTTGTCATGCTGGGAGAGGAAACCTGCAGTTGCACTCCCTGATACAAGGGGGAATATCAGGAAGGTGCAAGAACAGAGTAGGAAGCTGTCCAGAGAAGGAGCAGTTAAGGGCCCAGAGCTTCTGGGTTGAGGGTCCCTGGACTGGAACCCTGTGTAGAGGGTGGGCCCATGGTCCCCGACCAGCCACTGTGGAGTGGCACAAACCAGGCAGTGGGGAGCAGACTGTCTGGGACAGTTTGCCTCAAAGGGCTTGTGATAACCCGGAAGGAGGGAGAACTTTAATGTGACTTAGCCAGGGGGTTAAGCTATGAAGAGGACAGCGCTACTACTCCCAGCACATGAGATGACATGGAGTAACTGAGGAGAAGAATGGACTGAGTGTCTGTAGGAAGGGGCATCAGACAAGGTAGCAAAGCTAATTCTCCAGATGAGCCATAAAGAAGTGCTGCTGAGTGGTGTGGACCACCCTGTCGCACTACCCCATTGCCCAAGAATGAACAGAAGTTCCAACATCAGAGGAAATACAGAGGCAGATGTATCCACATTGATATTAGTATATTGTGGTGAAGTACTTTTCCTGCCTTGTGTTGTAACATCAAGCCACTCCTGTCCACTATTGCTGATTATTGTTCAGACCATGGATTACATAGGATTGACAAGTTCCTTTGAATAATGAAAAGGAGGGCAATGGCGCCTGAACTTGATGCTCAAGGACTAGAATATCTAGTCTTTTCTAAGATGATATTGCATGCAGTGTCCTAAAGTGACTAGTGGTGTTGGGTGTCCAGCTTGAGACTAAAAGGGGCCTGATTTTCAGAAAGTGCTGAGAACCTACCTTCTGCAAATCAGTCCTCCTTAATGTTTCTTAAACTGGATATTCAGAAATTAAGGCACCTAAAATCACTAGTCATTTTTGAAAATGTTGACCAGTGTACCTGCATTTCTGATATTTTTAGCCAATATTATGCAGTCCTTTTGCCTCAGAGAAGGATGTGAACATCGTTACTTCTTTGTAGCAGTAGCAGTAGTACTGTGGTAGCACATAGGGCACTCAGTCCTTCTTCAGGGCCCCATTGTTCTAGGCACTGTAGATGCATAACAGAAACAGGGTCCCTGAGCCAAAGAGCTCTTGTTGATAAGAGTTGTCTTCTTCACCATCCTGTGCCCTCAGGTACAGAAGGGCATCCACCAGTCCCAACATTTATTTGGGTCTTGGGCTGGTCTGTTCTGGTTACTGAGTGTCACATTGATGGATTTAGCTTCTTTCTTTATTGTTCTGTGTAATTTTTCTCTAGGTCTCCCCCTTCTTCTGTTTCTGAGTGAAATCCATATTATCAGTTGATGTGGAAGTTGTGTTGGTGTCATCCTTAAAGTGTATCCCAAATATATCCATCTTTTTGTTTCCATGTTTGATGGTATAGATTGGTCCTTAGAATTTCTGATGTTGCAAGAAACTCTTTCCAATGGGCTCTGAAGAACTTCTACAGGCATTTACTTTGGAATGAGTTGATCTTCTTACCTAAACCAGATCAGCCTTTTCTTGTGAACAGCATCAGAGAGGCCTCCTTTATTATAGCCAGTAGCCCAGTGGATAGGACATGAGATGTGAGAGACCTGTTTTCAAATCTCCACTCTGCCTGATTTATTGCAGGGACTTAAACCAGGATTGCCCACATTCCAGGGTGAGTGCCCAACCCACTAGGCTCTGATATTCTGGGGTGCACTTGCCTCCTATTGGAGCTGTGCCATTTGGTATAAATAATTAAAAATATTCCTTGGTTCAGATAGAGAAAGAGAACCTATTCCTCAGTGGTTCTGGTACATAACTGGGATGTGGGAGAATCAGATTTGAGTCCCTGCTCCAATAAATATGTATTTAAACAAATTGGAGCAGCTCCAACAGGAGAGATTGAGACACACCTCAGAATACCCAAGTGGTCAGGGCACTAACCTGGGATGTGGGAGACTTGGGTGCAAGTTCCTGCTCCAATTCAGGCACAGTGGGGATATGAAAACAGGTCTCTTATATCCCAGCTGATTGCACTAACCACTGGGCTATTGGGTAATGTACACTCACATATTTGCCCTGGCTTTCTTTTGTGCAAGGCCCCATCCTATACGTGTTGCTTTGAGAATACCTTCTGGATTGGGCTCCATTAGGGAGATAGATGAGGGGAACACCCTCTACCCCACCACTCCCCCAACACACCCAGCCTGCCAGGGTTTAGATATGAGCTAGAGCTCTGAGCAGCTTGTTAGCTGTGGGGCAGTGTTAGGACTTAGGCCTCCAGCACTGGAACGGGGAAGTGAGGGGGGGCAGGAGGCAATGCCTAACACTTTTTAACATGGTTGTAGTTTGGGGGAGCATTTCAAGCCTCAGGCAGGCACAGAGTGGCGCCAGCAGAGACTGCGCTCCGCAGCAAGGGAGCTGATCACAGTGCCTCGGGTGCTGGATGGCAGCTGGTGGGAAGGGCAGGAGGAAGATGCACTACACGGCTTGTTCCTGGTGATCTAAGTGCAGTCACTGGAGATAGGAGACTGGTTGTACCAAGTGCTTGAGGGGGTGGGGGGCTAGGGCTATTAGGGAATGCAGGGGTTGGGGAGAAGGGGCACAGGAATCCACTTTGGCCTTGGCTCTGGCAGAGGTGATGCATGGGGAGCATGCAGGGTCACATCCCTTCCCTCCCCCCCCGATTTCTCAGGACCCCTCTGGATGGGATGCCCAGCAACAGCAAGGAGGCAGTGCTCCCCAGCAATGCACTCTCTGTATGTGCGTGCAGCACAGGGAGAAAGGAAGCAGCAGGGCGGCTGGCTGCCAGGTGCCAGCTGAGCTCCTCCCCCCATGGGACTGTTTCTCCTTCCGTGCTGCTAGCCACAGTTATGTGTCGCCTCCCCACCACACACTTCAACAAAGGTTCTGGTGCCCTTGACTTAAGTGGCTTTGCGCATGCCTACCGGCAGAAACTTAGGAGCTTAGAGGACTTTAGACACCTACAAAGTTAGGTGGCAGCCAAATAGTGGTTTTAGGTCTGTGGTGTCTAAAGAGGCAATTGAGCCCCTAAGTGCCTTTTGTGGACCTATTCTAGAGAGCATAAGTGACTTGCCCAAGATTATACAAGAAGTCTGTGTCAGAGGAAGGAATTTACTTCAAATCTATCCAATACCAGATCAGCACTCTAACCACTGCACCATTCATCCTTCTTACATGGCCACATACTTGCCTCTGCAGATCACTGTAATATATTTGAAAAGGACTGAAGGAAGCATTCACATTAGTAAATGTACCATAACTACATTACCTACTTGTAATATATAAAAGTACTCTTCTGTTTGGTTCCTGCTAATTAGACTGACTTCACATTTACTGGCATTATGTTCTGTTTCCCTTTTACTGGCCTATCATTTTGTTATGGTGTTGAAGTCAGTGGTAAAAACTCCCATTGAATTTAATGGGAGTGGGATCTGACCCTGTATCACAAACTCTCTATTGTTCTTTTCAGTGTATCAGTTTTTCTAACCTTCTTTTTTATGTTTTGGCTGACTGAACATATCTTTGGAGAGCCCTTTATTGTTAATTAAAACTTACTGTCCAATTGAATACTTACATTCATTGATTATAAGGTTGGTAATGAGCTTGCTGGTCAGCTCCTCCATCCCAAGGCTTTAGTAATCTGTGGGTTTCTATGGACTCCTCATTACTTCTCTCCCTTTTTTAGCTCTTGCCTTGAATGCTTCCCAGGATGATGATCCCACTGCCTGCCTTGGCAGGTTATACTATTAATTATCTTCACTAAAAATGCATCCCATTATTTAGACTGCATTTTCCCCTTAATTTTATGCCATTGCATGTTGCACCCTCAGTAACTACTGAAACTCCTTCCATTTTATTAATTCCTTGCTGTTATTTATAGAGAATTATCATGTTTTGTTTCACTGTTTTTTTCTCTAGTGTCTACTAACTATCTACTTTTTTTTATGTTTTCTAACCTTTTTTTAAAAATTGTTCTTTCGATGCTCTTCAGCTTAGTAGTAGTTTTTTTTTTTTAAATAAAAATATGTGTCCCAAAACTGCACACAGGATTCTATCAATTGCTTCACTAATATTGTGCAGAGAGAAATAATTATCCCTGATGCTGGACATAACGCCTCTCTTTGGATATATCCAGCATGCTGTAGCACTGCCTTTTTGTGGCAACATTGTATTTCATGTTCAATATGTTGTCTCCAATTCCTCTGAGGTTACTTACTGTAATACAGTTCCCTAATCAATATTTTCATTTCTTTATACTTGTGCCTTAGATTCTTTCCTCTCCAAATGAATGTCCTCTTAATGTGTTCTGATAAAAGCTCATTTAAGTGGTTTTTACTTATTTTTCCATTTGTTTAAAATCCCAGGTCCATAGTGTTAGCCATGTCTTCTATCTTCACACTGTAAGCAAATGTTTACAACATGACTTCTGCTCCTAGTGCTAAAAGACTTCTGAAGATATTTAATTATATTAAAACTAAACCTGACTCTTGATCTTGTATCTCTTTCCTATTTGACAGAGCACTGGTAATTAATCTTTGTTTGTAATCTTTGAGCCAGTTTTATGCATCTTTCAGTAATTCTCCTCATAACTCTTCAAGTCATTCTCCTTCAGATTTAGGGCAGGGACTGCCTTCCCATTGCACATATTAGGCACTACGATACCATAATATAAAGAGTATTAATTATTTATACAGATGGCTATGTCCCTGATCACACCAGCACCTATGGCCTTTGGGACCAAGGGAGATAGTCCTTCCCTTCAATACAAAAATATTCATTCTCCTCTTCTCAAAACTGAGGAGATGTATCTCTTTAAAGGTTCCAGTTCAGGAAAACATCTAAATTTGGGAAGGGCACGAAACATGTGAATATGTCATATTTAAATCAATGGAACATGAGCTAATGCTTACTATTAAGCATATGCTATTAAACATGTGCTTAATCACCCTCCTTGAATATGGATGGATTTAAACATGTACTGAAGTACTTTTCTGAAATGGGCCATAAACAGCAGTTCTCTGATTCCATACTGCCATGATGCACTGCATATCTAAATATTACAGCACTTAATATTATGGCTAGATGTATTAAGTATATATTAATTTGCTCTCTTTCTTGTTCATCCCCTTTGACCCAAGTACCCCAAAGTGCTTGTTGTACTCTAGCCATCTTGGGGTAGATACTCAGCTGATAGTGTAAATTGTTGTTAGAGCTCCATTAACTACAATGAAGTTTTGACAATTTATGCCAGCTGAAGGTCTACCTCTTTCTCTAGTGTATCCTCACCTAATACGTTATAAACATACAAATATATAACGTAGTTGGTGGGTATGGCAGGCATTAGCAGAGGAAAAAGGAGCTAATCAATTGAGAGTGATTGTGCTAGCAACCCAAAGCATGTAGATTCAGTTCTTTTAATCAATGAGTTGTGCCAAGATGCAATAATCATCGGCCTAATTTATAGGCTCAGTGCTTAAATTAGAACCACTACTTTCACTCCCCCCCTTGACACTTGACATTGAATCAGTGTTGCCTTCTGGTTGTGTGCTCTTCTATTCAGCTTCAGTGTGGATTTGGACTACATTTAGATGCATGGAGGTGTTACCACCTGTTTCAAGATACTTAATTAGCACTCTTCAGCAGCTCTTTCTCTTGGTGCGGGAGCTCTTGATGCTGTTCAAGAGTAACACTTGTGTTCTTAGACTAGCAATCAATGACATATTTCAGTTGTTAGTACTATAGAGATGCAGAGGGATTTTAACCTCTTACGGAGATAATTTCTGTAGCTATGATATCCTCACTGAACATGAATCACTGACAGAAGAATCAGGAAGAACAAGTGTTCAATTATTCATTATTTTCACATCTAACTAAATTTATATTGGGATGTTACAAGCAATAAGTAACCCAGCAAAATTGAATATTTTCTGATTTTTTCATCAGTTGTGTACAAAAAGCACAGCATGTAACATTTTCTTGTTGAATGTGGCATGAGATTATGATTGGATGTCTCTGTTTAAAAACCTAGTTTATGTGTGCATAGAGAGAGTAAGTTGCAAGCTTGCATTATTTCTTCACACAGGGGATAAAGTTGTTGTGCCCACTAATTGATTGATGTGATCTGGTAGAATGTACGATGATCTTATGGGAGGGAACAGGATATAGCATGCTTTTGAACTATTTATTTTCCAAATTAAAAGAGAGAAAGGAAACAAACAAATACAAGTTATGTGGTTATAATATTGTACTGTCAAGATGTGGCCAATTCCTGCTTGACCATTTTACTTGTATGCTGCACCTTTCCCTCCCACCTCCTGCCATTTTGTCATTTTAAATTGTAAGGGCAGGGACCATATATTTTTTGTTTTTGTACAGCACTTAGCACTTTGTGGGAATTACCAGAAACCAATAAAACATAATACAACAGATCTTTGCCTTTATATGCCTGAAAGGTGATTTCTTTCTTTTATAAGCTTTTATGATTGCATCTTTAATATAAACCATTTTATTTGTCAAGTATATTGACAGTGAAAGCCAAAATGTATACTTTTTACAAAACTTTGCTCACTTGTGGCTAAATTATACCATCATCACTCACAAAGAATAATAGTTTACTCTGAAGTTATTCCCACTGATTTCAGTGGAGTAAGGTACTTCTTAGTGGGAGTACAGTGGCATCATTTGGCCCTAACAAAGTAATAATATATGTTACTTAATTAAATGTAACTTATATTATCTTGAGGCAGTAAACCACATATGCCATTAAATTGGTTCTGAAACATTTATACAAGATAGAGATGTAAATTCAAAAATGGGTTTATTATTTTGCATGCAGTGACAGATCTGCAGCGGAGGAAGTAGTGACCAATAGTATAAAAGCAATTTCAGAAGTGTGCCTATTGTGTATCATATAGATTGTGAACTTCATGGGGCCTGTGATCCATTTTAAGAGTGCCAGCATTGCAACTTCTGATTTTCAATGCATTTCTGGTGTGAGAACAATTGGGGATACCAAAATTGTAACTCTTAATAGTACTAGAAGCATGAATATCTGTTAACAAATTTTATAGCATGGAATTAAGGTGTATGAAGTCTTACTCATCTTGAACTGAAAATCAAAGGTTTTCTATTCATTAACACTTAGACTCATAGTTGCTGAACTCAGATTCCCAATAAAGATGGTCTAACTTACAAGTTTGATGTGAGCAATGTCAGTGAACTTTTCTAATTTATTAGTTGGCAGTAAATAACAACTGCCAAAAGCCAATCAATAAATAAGAACTCATCTCAGCAAAATGTTTTGCCTCTTGGATAATGTCAGGGCTACCAGGAGTCAGTTGCAACATATTTCCAAAGCAAAGGCCCAGAAGGACCAGATGAAGGTTCTAAACTTTCCAGGATTATGCATTAGTTTCTGAGTTTTAAGAAAGTAACTACAGTTATAGTGAAACCAGACAGTTGAAATGTACATCATATTTCCCCCCAGCATATTGCAAAACTTTCACCTGCCAAAGATGAGCAGAGTCTCACTTCCAATATATATATATATCTCCTCTACTACACCCATTCTGGTAGCATTATGTTACTCCTCCAATTTAATGGTTGATCAAGAATTAGCTGCAGTATCTCAGAGATAACATAATTTTCAAAGAGGCCATTTCATTGCCAGTGAGTCATCAGTTTGGACTATAAAACACGACATTTTTGGAAATAGTACATACAAGTAACTTGGAAATAATCAATATGTTGAGAAGGGTTGACTGAATGCATATATCATTTGAGCGGTCAAGTTAAATATCTTTTTTATTCTTGTAAAACAAATGCATTTTTTGTTTTATTGGCAGCACAGGCTACGCAATAAGGAGCTCTCAAGAAAATATTATTGTTGGAAAAGGAAATGGGTTATGAGGAGGTTGCATGATGTACAAAAGGAAAGGGAGTCCCCAGTGGTTACAAGAAAGCATAAAATGGCAGTGGTCAAGGTGAGTTGAGTGGGCAGAGGCATGGTAGTAATGAGCAAGTGAAGAGATGTTGGCTAGGGTTACCATATCTCATAAATAAAAAAAGAGGACCCTCCATGGGCCCTGGCCCCGCCCATTTCCCCACCCCTAGCCCCGCCTCAACTCCGCCCCTTCCCTAACTCCGCCCCCTCCTCCCTCCCACTCCCAGCCAGGGGGAAAGGGCTGCCCCAGCGCTACCGGCTTCAGGATTTGCCGGGCAGCCCCCAGACCCTGCGCCCCCAGCCAGCGCTTCCCCAGCGCAGCTGGAGCCTGGGAGGGGAAGCGCCCAGCCGGCATTTTCCCGGACATGTTCGGCTTTTTGGCAATTCCCCCTGGACGGGGGTTTGATTGCCGAAAAGCCGGACATGTCCGGGAAAAACCGGACATATGGTAACCCTATGCATGGCAGAGGCCTGTAACCAGAGCTCCCCACCAGCGTCCATGGAGCTGCACAAGCTCCGGGTCACTCGGGGATTCTGCACCAAGGGGCTGACTGTGAGCTGCACCCCAGCAAAGCCCTGGCTGGGCTGGGGAGGGGGTGTGCCCACCACCCCTGTGATAAGTGAGGGAGGGTCCCCAAAGCCCTGGTGAGCAGATCTTCCCTTCTCTCGCTCCGCTCTTGAGGAGCCGCCTGCCCAAAGCATTGCTCCAAAGCACTGGTTCTCAATCGATTTCCCATTGTGGGCAGCACACGCGGCTTTCTGGGGGTTCTATGGGCTGCAGCCACACAAGATACGCGCTCCCTGTATGGCCCTGAGGATGGCACATGGGCTGCAGCCGGGTGCTGATTGGGCTGCAAGCCGCTGGCGGGCTGAGAATCACTGCTCTAAAGAGCCACAGCGTGCTCGCTCCACGTGAGGCTGAGTTAGCTGCCCCTACAGCACCTGCCAGAAGAGGGCAGTCATGACCCGATTGCACCCTCCTGCCCCTTCTTCAACCACACAAACGTTGGGGTGGATTGGGAGTTGAACTGAGAGGCTAGGCAAGCTTCGCCCACAGCAATGCCATGCCCCTCGTGGCTGGCCTGCAGCACCCTGCCACACCAGCCTGATCCCCAGCCCTGCCATGCAGCACCCCCTGCTCTGCCAGCCCCCCCAATGCACCACACACTTGCTCTGCAGCACCCTGTGCTCCACCAGCCCGATCGCCTCTGGCCTGCGCTACACGGCCCCTGCTCTGCCAGCCCAGGACCCCCACCCTAGTGCTGGCTCTCAGCTCCGAAAGGATTTGAAGTGGCTGGTATGTGAAGCCCAGCACCTGACCTAGCCCATGGCATCCCTCAGTGGCACTAGCATGATTGCATCAATCTCCTGTCTGCAGACAGACTCCCCCAGCCCCCTTACAGATTTCCCCCCCTCACGTGCCCCAGGCCGGGCTGAGCCACGGTGGGGTCCCTGTCCCTTTAAGAGCAGGGCTGGGCTGAGCCGAGCCGAGCCGGCGGGGGGTGGCTCCGCTCCCTGCTGCAGCCTAATGCCGGAGCCTGGGCTGAGAGCCAGGCTCGTGTCCTGCACCAGCTCTGGGAAGGGGCTTTTCTGCGGCTCCCCCAGTCCCCCCTGGGCCGAGCCGTCACACGGTAGGGGCGGGTTGCTTGAGGCAGGGCAGGACCCGGTGGGGCCAAGCGCTGAACAGGCCCGGCAGGACTGTGCGGGGGCTGCTGGAGGGGGAAGCTGGGGAAGGGGTGGCATGGCCCAAGCCCCTGGGGCTGCCTGCCCTGCGGAGGAGGCAGAGGGGCACAAGCCGCAGCAGGACCCCAGCCCCCCGGGGGAGGGAATCTGGGGCCAGCCCAGGGAGGCAGGAGCAGTCCCGGGGTTGCTGGGCGTGTGCAGGGCAGAGCCCTGGGAGAGCCCCAGCCCCGCGGCGGGCAGCGCTGCAGAGGAGGAGCCCGCGCTCCCCGGAGGGCGAGGGGAGCCCCAGGCAGGGGGAGCCGGGCTGCCTGCACCCACCGCTTGCGGCTGCTCCATGCTGCTCCCAGTACCACTTTCAGCCGGCGCGGCTGCCCTATCAGCGGCTTTTGGGTCTTTAAATAGCCGTCCGGGGGGAATCCCGGACATTTTTAGCTTTTGACAAATTCCCCCCGGACGGTTATTTAAAGACCCAAAAGCCGGACATGTCCGGGGAAACCCGCACGTATGGTAACCCTAATGTTGGCAGGACTAGATTTGGCGGGGCAGAGAACCTTGAAGGTGAAGGCAGAGGTCGTGAGATGGAAATCAATAGGAATGGAAGCTAGTCAGAACACAACAAAAGGGTAACAGCAACAATAGAGGAAGGTAACATTTGCAGTGCCATGTTGGATCAATTGGAGAGCAGAGACAGGAGAAGTAGGGAGGCTAAGAAGGGGGAGGCTTCAGTAGTTAATACATGAAATGACAAAGGTACGGAAAAGGGAAATATTAATTTCCAGATAAAAGAAACGCTATTCTAATGTGTGGGGGGGAGGGGCTATGATTTCAGCACAAATAATTCTTTGAATACTCTATGGACTGTTTTATAAGAAGTTTGCTGTGTGTCCCATTTACTCTTGGTGACAGAATAGCTATTGTGATTCTCTTGAAGTATTAAAATTTTCAAAAATTTTACTTGACATTTAAGTTAAATGTGAGGCTTCACTTGTCTTAATAAATTCATAGCATTCCTTTGTTTCATTTGATTTTACAGCACAGGGAATTCAGCACACCTATTACCATTATTAAATTGAAAGTATGTTATTATCACATCAATGTTTTAGAAGTTGGCATATGAAATGATGGCAAGAGTACAATATCTCTACCCTCATGGTGTGCTAGATGCAAAAGCCATGCTATTTGCTAATTATGTAGATTGTGTTCTGAGAACAGAGATGTTGAACAAAACTGGAAGCAATAGAGTTTGTGGTATGTTTTCTGCAAGGCGGGGTATCACAGGACCAACAACAGAAAACGCACATCTGTTGTAATTTGTGAATAGAAAGTTCCCCTCCATGGAGTAAGTGGGTTCATTATTTCAGTTTACCCCAGTAGACAGCAAAATTCACCAACAGTCTCATAGGCTGTTTCAGATGTTCTTCAAAGATGTCTACTCCAAAAACATCATAAAGCAAAAGATTACAAAATTTAAAAGAGTATAAGTGAGTGGCTTTTTTTGTCCCACACATTACAGGAAGGTCCAACACCACACCTCCAGATAGCTCTCTGTCTTGTGGAAAGGTGAACAGTTTATATGCAGGGCCGGGCCGGCTCCAGGGTTTTTGCCACCTCAAGCAGTGGGAAAAAAAAAGAAGCCGCGATCGGCAGCAGCTCCACTGCGCTGCTTTCTTCTTCGGCGGCAATTCAATGGCAGGTCCTTCCCTCCAAGAGGGACCGAGGGATCCGCCGTCAAATTGCCGCCGAAGAGACGGATGTGCTGCCCCTTCCCCTTGGCCGCCCAAGCACCTGCTTGCTGGGCTGGTGCCTGGAGCCAGCCCTGTTTATATCCTCCCCTTTTTTTCCGTCCTGCCTTGTCAGAAGTTATTGCATTGTCCATCCTGCCCTGTATTTTTGGTTCTCATAAAGAGAGACTGACTGAAACCAACAACAGCCAGCCTGATCCTTAACTACTGAAGGAATTGGGGAGTCCCAGCCACTTATATAATAGCTGGCCTCAGGATCTGAAGCTAGGATCAGCCCACACTGCTTTATAAACCTTAGACTTTTCCCCTGAGACAAATTCTTGCCCTTCAATGATGCACAGATATTTTAGAGTCTATTCTGGAATAAGTTCTTATTGCCTCAGGAGAGACTCCCTAATAATAGGATCTTGAGATGTATCCCTTTTGATTTAAGAGACAGTCCTGGTGGCTGAGTATTCTCCATGAGGAGCCTTTAATTTGGGAACAAGTTCTCCACCTTTGTCTGAAATAGCCCATGTCCATTATCCATCATTTGTGCTGCAAATTTCTTTTAGCTTTGTAGAAATAAGGTTTGCTGAGGGTTGAGGTCTATGGGAAGGTTGGGGAGTTTGCAAGAGTTTGGGAGGTCAAGTTGTATGAATTGTTATGGGGCTAGATGCTATTCATTTGGGGTTAGTAACTTATGTCAGATGTGACTAGCATCTCAGACAGACACCTTTTACAAAATTGTTTATAAATCAAAATTAATAAATAAGCCTCCAAAGGTCTGTACCACTCATTACACATAAGCTGATTTAGTGAATGGAAAATAGCAGAGAGAAAATTCCATTCATCACTAGATCAACATGGAAATATGTGCTGTCTTCTCCAGTAGCAGGGATATCGCTAGCAGCCAGAGAGTACATTTTATACAGCCTAGTGTGTGTCACTTGTTGGTGAGAAAGAATCTCACACTATGGGCATGTCTACTCCAGAGCTATCGATCCACTGGGGGTCGATTTATCGTGGCTAGTGAAGACGCAATAAATCAACTGCTGAGCGCTCTCCCGTCAACTCCGGTACTCCCCCGGAGCGAGAAGTGTACGTGGAGTCGATGGGGGAGCGTCAGCAGTCAACCTACTGCAGTGAAGACACTGCGGTAAGTAGCTCTAAGTACGTGGACTTCAGCTACGCTATTTTCGCTATTTTGCGCAACTTAGACCGACTTGTTCAAAAGATCAACATTTGCCAGCAGACCCACACATTTCCTTCTCTGAGGCAAAATCCCATAATGTGGGAGGGGCTCTGTGAGGCTCTCTCCACAAAGATTTTCCCCCTATCATATCATGAGGGACACAGGATTTGCCCTACTGTACAATAGTGGCTGTGGCACCTACCCACAAACCTGAAGCTCCTCAAGGCTGCATGGTAACCTGGGCTATCTGCAAAGAGGCCTTGTGTCTCCACACTGCTCAGTGCCCTGTAAGCTCTTTTGACTCCCTGGTAGTGCAACTCCACTGGAATCCATTCAAGTTAAAACTGCCCCAGGCATGAATGGCATAAATCATGGAGGATGGATAAGGCCAAGAACCACGCTGAATGTAGGGTGACCAGACAGCAAATGTGAAAAATCAGGACGGGGGTGGGGGATAATAGGAATCTATATAAGAAAAAGACCCAAATATCGGGACTGTCCCAATAAAATTGGGACATCTGGTCACCCTAGCTGGATGTGAGAAGATCTGCATTCTCTTCTAACATCTGCTGCAAACTTCCTTTGTAACCTGAGGCAAGTCACTTTAGGCCTAGGTTTTCAGAAGTGTTCACTAATTTTAGGTGCCTCCATTGAAACACGGAGGGTCTGATTTTCAAATTTACTAAGCATCTGCTGCTTGCAGTTTCATGTACTCAGCACCAAAGCTGGTGAAACAGTGGGGAAATGAAAATGTGACATTCTTTCCATTTCACAGGTTCAAAATAGATCCATTTTTTACCACATTCTTAATCTAAATTGTTACTTGAATCATTTTGAAAATAGTTATCAAAATTATCTTAGAATTTTTTTTGTCCATCCCCAGCGGTTTTTTTTTTAGCGAGAAAACATTATTTTTGGTAAGTGTAAAATTTGTATAACAATTTTGAAAATGATTTCAATAAAAATATCATTGACAATTTTGTTAAAATTCAGAAAATATTTATTGACAGTTCATGAAAAAATCATATTTGAAACGAAGTCCATTTTATGTGAAAAGTTTCAGCTAGCTCTGCTCAGCACATTAGAAACTCAAGCGCCAAGTACCTTGTTTTGGGGCCCCCAAATTAGACAGTTTGGAAAATTTAGTCACTAATATATTTGTAAAATGGGTAATGTATTCGGCTACCCTACACAGGCATTGTGAGATTTTGTACCTTAATATCTGTAGATCCATGGAAGGACAGTGTTATAGAAATACAGAATATTATTTTTATTCAGATTTCCTCCTCAGCATTTTCATAGCATTATAGCAGGAGTTCAAGAATTGTCTTATTTAACACTCCAGTTCTGCTGGTAATGTTCTTCCCTTCAAACTGTTATGTTTTGGGAAGGGATTGAGATTAATTATCTTCATTTTGTTTTGTGAAAATCCTGGATATGTGTCCAGTGTCATATCCCCTGTGTGCTCATTGGCATTTCGAAAACAATATGGAGGCAGCAGCTCTTCACAGTTCAGATACTGGCATGGAGAAATCTAGGTTCAAATATGCCAGCAGGTAATAATGTTACAGAATCTGGCATGGGGTAGAATATTTTGGCTGTATTTTGGGCAGAATATATGGTAGCCAAGGAATCCAACTGTGAAAAATATCCCTATAGAAATAGACACACATTAAATAAATAAAATGAAAACCAAATGGAGCCCCTATATGAGTTTGATGTATCATTTTTTAATCTTGATCTGCAGTCTGCTATCATGAGACAATCTGTGGTTATCTCTGGGAAACAGCATCTGGAAGCTCTTTGGATTCACTCCAAACTGCTTTGAAATAGATGTCAATATAGTAAAGCACAAAGGATAGTCAGGTGAGCATATCAGGGTGGGGGCAAAGTCTGCATTTACAAGATATTCTGTTCATATCTGTAATGTTTATTGTTATGAATTCTGTATTTTTAACCAAACTGAGAATAAACCTTTTATTTAAAGAGACAAACACTGCTTTACAAATGTATGGGTTAGCTCTCATTAGTTCACATACGAGAAAAGACTCTACTTCTGAAGGTCCCAGGTTTAAACTCCACTAATAGTTGAAGCAAGTGGTCACTATAAAGACATGTTATAATGGCACAGCAGTATCACTACAGTTAAGGTTGCATCATGACATCTGTTTAAAGGTTGATCTTTCTCAGGCCAGGTCTACACTATAGACATATATGGGTATAATGACATCACTCAGGGGTATGAAAAATCCACAGCCCTGAGTGGCGCAGCTATACTGACCTAACCCCCCATGTAGACAGTGCTATGTCAATAGCAGAGCTTCTCCTACCGACACAATTACCGCTCTTGGGGAGGTGGATTAACCACACTGACAGGAGACTCTCTCCCATCTGCATAGTAATGTCTTCGATGTAGCGCTAGAGCAGCAAGGGGAAGGCTGAGGAAATGCATAGGGTTTGAAGTTCTCCATTGTTAAAACCAAAGGATTGATTTTTACAAAAAGGAAAGCTACAATGGAATGCAAACGGTATCTGTATGGAGAACAAATAGATATAGTTAAAAGGTTTACATTCCTACAGGCAATATTTTATATTAAATTACTTTGAAAAGATCATATAGGCCATGTTAGAGATAAATGCAAAGAAGGATCAACCTACTTAAAAGTTGTTGCAAGGACTAATTAGGGAGTGGATAAGAAAACAGTGTTGATGGTATACCAAGCCTTAATCAGACCAATTATTTAATATAGCTGCCAAGCGTTTGGTTCAGCATCAAAATCAAAACTTAAAAAATTAGATTTAGTAAAAGCACAGGCATTACATGTTGTGTGGAGTGCTTTTCTTACAGCACCCATATGCGCTCTACAGATTGCTGCTAGTGAACTGTTGTTCCACTATGAATGAAACTACTGGACCTAACTTTATGGGTATGTAAGGACTTTGATTAAAAAAAGGGAAAAGAAGCTACATTACATTATTTAATGAAAATATTGGGGAAATGGGATAGTATTAGAAAGGTATATTGCCACATTACCTAAAACAAACAGATCAGAACAAAAATATATATTCCATTAGGTATTTAGGAGTTATAGTTGGTGGCCACTATGGATTATCCAGTCAAGTCTACTTCACTATGAAAAAGAAAATGGGGGGAGCAGGGGAGGTTGGCAGGAGGTATAGGGATATGAGATCTCTGGATGGTGAGAGCTTGCCCTCTCTATCCCCAGAGAGTGGACTACTGGGGAAGTTTACTTCCAGTTGTATGTTGCTGTACAGGGTTGCACTGGTGACCTAGTGGAGGGGACCCAATACATAACACACTGGCACTTATAAGCTTGGAAGTGTCCAGCCTGCATTGGCCCAAAAGGGTGGAGGAAGGAGCCTGTTACAGGGACCCAAATTGTGAATGGCATTTAAGAACATGTTCACTCCTTTGCTTGTGTAGATTTGCAGTCTGGAAGAACTACAATATGCATGCATCAATAAAGAAAATAAATTGCAAGAGGATTTTAGGCAGCCACTTCATGGTTACCTGAGTAATTTGAGGGAATGTGCTGATGCCATTGTGCTTAGTGAACACATCTCTGATGTTTCTAGTCAGAATCTTTGTACACGTATGCAATAAAGACTTGTGGCAAGCAGCAAGAGTTATCTGTTAAAAGTTTTTATTTACTGTGAATACAGCAGTATAGTTAGAAGGTGGGTTTTGTTATATCAGGTAGGGAGGAGCCAGAGACAGAGTACTTTGTGGTGATGGGGAGAAGATAGGGGATGGGGAGAGGGGTTGCAGTTGTGGAGGATTGAACAATGAGGACTGGTGGTGGTAGGCAAGCCTTGGATTGGGTGTTTGAGGAAAATCTGTATTTTTACTAGCCCCAGGGGGAAGATGGGGAGAAAATGGTTATTTCCTGATCTTGGGGCAGATTAAGACACAAGACACACAGTGCGGAGGTTTGAACTGACACTACAGCTACCTTTACCAGCTGAGGGAAAATAAATGTGTTTGGCCAGGGTTGCCAATATGTGGATTCTGAGTAATTCCACAATCATGAGTTGCAGAAATTTGCAAGACCGCAAGGAGTACACCATGACTCGAGGACTTCTGCCTGCAGGCTGATTTGGCTGTGTATGGCAATTGCAAGACATGGTATATAAAACTGCCTAAATGACAATTAACTCCTGCCTATAACATCTTCTCCTGTTCAACAGACTCAGAAATTCAATGGCAAAAACCTACAGCAATGCAGAGCTAAGGTTATGTGGTGGAATGTCATCCCTGCTAGAAAGCTGAGTTGAGCAAAATTCAAATGTCTGAGATATCCTGTGGAACCTTGACTCCACCATCCTTCAGCAGTACTCCAATAGGCTCTGTTAATGCATAAACTTTTACTCTGCTAACACCATAGGAGCTGTAATGCACAAGTTCTTCACCTTCTTTTACAACTCATTCATTCTCGCTCACAAGATTCCATCTAACACTATAATAGGACAAAAATGGGGTGGGTGGAAGGTTGCGCATGTTATCTTCCCTCTACCCCTTTTAAATAATGCCTCGATATGCACATAACACGTACACTGGCCCTTAAGATTCAGGAGGTTCCAGATCCTGGCATACACTCTCACTCCCCAGAAAAATACCACATGTCTGCAATTTACAAACCACCTGTCAGTCTTTTATAGCTCCCTTACACTTATAAGATACTATCTCAACCTACACTTTCACTTTTATTAAAGCATTAGAATTCGCTCATGTTCCACTTCACTGCTATTAATATCATTTGTCATAAAAGCCCCAGGCAGTGCTACCAACATCATCTACACAATTCTGTATTGAAATGATGTATACTGCATTCTGAAGGTACACATGCACCTCTTCCCTTTCCTCACACACATCAGAGGGTGGAAAACATAGATTTCATATCATAATCATAGCTCTGTCATGCACCTCAAAGTAATCCACACATCCTCATATCACACACATGCTTTTACCAAGCAGGCCAACTATTACCTCTGCCATTTAATGTAGGTACACTTAACACACTGACTGCATCTGGAGTGTACACAAATAATTTGCACTGGCTACCGCCAACTCCATTAACCCATTTGGGTTGAAACACTTAGGTTTATTAATGTAAACCTTTATTTGAACCAAATCATACCCTGTGATTAACAATTACTATTAAAGCAATAACAGATATACAGAAAAAGATAATGAACAGCTACCTTCCAATTAAATCAGACACACAATATTAGCCATTTCATTGATTTATTATCAATTATACATAAGCCATATATGATAGCCACACCATTTATTGACTACTTAGCCCATTAGTACTTTCCTCAGTGATATATTTCTGTTTTAACCCAACTTCCCTGTTTGTTGTGGTCACTGACCTGGTTGGGAACACAATGATAAGCACTTTAAAAAAAACAAACAAACAACGTATACTTGAGTACTTTTGCAGTTTTTACAGAAATTTTCTGACCTCGAACATTAATAGGCTTGGAAGGATTAGACTATTATTGGTAAATGTTGATTTCATCAAACATGCACAAACCAATGAAAAAATATTTCCATTGATGATAATCAACATTTATGATAGGCAGAGTAAGAAAAATGCTGCTTGAGAAGTTTAATTTAAGGATGTTTACTTTCTTTTTTTGACATGTGATGTTGACTATTTGTGTTTTAACAGTTATAAAGCTTTAACTTTTTGAATCTCAACATCTGCTGTCGTTACATAATTGTCTGTCCTCTCTCCATATTTTCCCACAACTGTGAATATTTAAATAGATAAAAATAAGAAAGCACATAACCCATTATTTTGCACTATTCAAATTTAAATCAATACAGTTCCAAAAAATGCTTAAAAATAAATATCAAAAGTACAAAATAAAATTAAATTCTGCCAAGCCTAAACATAAACAAGTTATTTTAGCAATATCATTAAATATTGTCTCACTTTGACCTTAAGCAGGCTCAGGCCTGATCATTATTTATTAGGAATAAATTGTCTAAGGAGGTTATGGAATCTCTGTCATTGGAAGTTTTTAAGAGCAGGTTAGATAAACGCCTATTATGGATGGTCTATCTAAAACTTAGTCCTACTTTCAGTGCAAGGGACTGGACTAGAAGACCTCTTGAGGTCTCTTCCAGTCCTACATTTCTATTATTCAATGATTATTGCTCCTACATAATCCTAATAATTTAGCTCGCCAAGGGTAGTGTTAGATAAAAATTCTGTGGATGAGAGAGAATGGGTTATAAAGGGAGAAGTGCTTGTACATTTCAGCAACTGTGGTGTTGGTGGAATAAACGTGCGTGTATGTGTGAACAGGGCGTACTGGTGAAAGAAGGCTGAGTTTCCGTTATCCTCTAGGCTAGCCAAAGACACCCCCTCTGAGATACTTCTTTATACATGGATACAAACAAGTTACATATTGCCCCTCTGACGTGGCCAGGTGCCATCCTCTGACGTACTTGGTGCCACCCTCTGACGTATCCAGGGACCGCCCCTTGCCTTGTACATGTTGGTTCGATCAAAACATCTCTATGCATCACGCTGTCATCCTGACCATATCTTTAAGATGGGGCGGCATGTCCTATTGTCTTTTGGGAGGTGTTCTGGTACCACTCTTCTGAAATATGTTTACGTGAGTGCCTAACACTACTTAGGCATGTATATTTCTGCAATATCAGCCCTGTTCTTGCCAGATTCTGTGAGCAGGGCCTGCATCTAGTTCACAGCCCAACTTTGCTTTATATTAGCAAAAAGAAGAACGGGAGTACTTGTGGCACCTTAGGGTATGTCTACACTACGAAATTAGTTCGAATTTATAGAAGCCGGTTTTATTGAAATCGGTTGTATACAGCGGATTGTGTGTGTCCACACATAAAATGCTCTAGGTGCTCTAGTCGGCGGACCGCGTCCACAGTACGAGGCTAGCGTCGACTTCCGGAGCATTGCACTATGGGTAGCTATCTGACAGCTATCCCACAGTTCCCGCAGTCTCCGCCGCCCCTTGGAATTCTGGGTTGAGATCCCAATGCCCGGATGATGCAAAACAGTGTCGCGGGCGGTTCTGGGTACATGTCGTCAGGCCCCTCCCTCCCCCGTCACAGCAACGGCAGACAATAGATTCGCGCCTTTTTACCTGGGTTACCTGGGTTACCTGTGCAGACAACATGGAGCCAGCTCAGCTCAGCTGAGCTCACCGTCATCATATGTCCTCTGGGTGCCGGCAGACGTGGGACTGCATTGCTACACAGCAGCAGCTGCCAACTGCCTTTTGGCGGTAGACGGTGCAGTAGACTGGTAGCCTTCATCGGCGATCTGGTGCTGGCAGCCGTGGGGCTTGCCTTTTGGCAGTAGATGGTGTATTACGACTGTTAGCCATCCTATTACAAGTCGGGTCATCGTACGTTAGCAGAGTCTTTCCTGAGCAGCCGATTGTGCAATAGGCCTGAAGACCATCGTCATACACCACCCCGTATTTGCTGCCAAGCACCCAGAAAGATGCCGAGGGCTATCAGTCACGCTGCACCGTTGTCTTAAGATGTAAAAAATAGATTTGCTCTGTATTCATTTGCTTCCCCCTCCCTCCGTCAAATCAACGGCTTGCTAAACCCAGGGTTTTCAGTTTAATCTTTGGGGGGACCATTCTGTGTGACAGTTGTTTGTGTCTCTCCCTGATGCACAGCCACCGTTCTTGATTTTAATTCCCTGTGCCTGTACGCCATGTCGTCACTCGGCCCGCCCTTCCTCCTTCCCCTAGTCCGTCAGATACTACGTTTGCACCACAGCTCAGAGAGCCGAGAAGCGGTTCGCGCCTTTTCTTTGAATTCTGGGTTGAGATCCCAATGCCCGGATGATGCAAAACAGTGTCGCGGGCGGTTCTGGGTACATGTCGTCAGGCCCCTCCCCCCTCGTCACAGCAATGCAGACAATAGATTCGCGCCTTTTTACCTGGGTTACCTGTGCAGATGACATACCATGGCAAGCATGGAGCCCGCTCAGCTCAGCTGAGCTCACCATCACCATATGTCCTCTGGGTGCCGGCAGACGTGGGACTGCATTGCTACACATCAGCAGCTGCTAACTGCCTTTTGGCGGTAGACGGTGTAGCATGAGTGATAGTCGTGGGGCTGGCAGCCGTAGGGCTGCATTGCACCAGCCCCTTGCCAGGCGATGGTATATTATGACTGGTACCCATCGTCGTCGTACTGGTGTGGCTGTCAATCATGGCCACCTGGGCAGACATGCTATTGTTTCGATGATGATGGTTACCAGTCGTAATATACTATTTTCTGCCAATTGCCCAGTATTGTCTGCTAAGCACCCAGAAGAGGCCGAGGGCGATGCTGGGTGCTGGCGGACGTGGGGCTGGCAGACGTGGGGCTGCATTGCTACACAGCAGCAGCCCCTTGCCTTTTGGCAGATGATGGTATTTTATGATTGGTAACCGTCATCATCGTACTGGAGAGGCTATCGCTCATGCTGCACCGTCGGCTGCCAGCTTAAGATGTAAAAAATAGATTTGTTCTGTATTCATTTGCTTCCCCTTCCTCCGTGAAATCAATGGCCTGCTAAGCCCAGGGTTTTCAGTTTAATCTTTGGGGGGACCATTCTGTGTGACAGTTGTTTGTGTTTCTCCCTGTTCCTGTACCTGTACGCCATGTCGTCACTCGGCCCTCCCTCCCTCCCGCCCTCCCTCCTTCTCCTGGTCCATCAGATACTACTTTCGCGCCTTTTTTCTGACCAGGCGCCATAGCTAGCACTGGGATCATGGAGCCCGCTCAGATCACCGCGGCAATTATGAGCACTATGAACACCACGCGCATTGTCCTGGAGTATATGCAGAGCCAGGCCATGCCAAGGCGAAACCCGGACCAGCCGAGGAGGCGATTGCAGCGCGGCGAAGAGAGTGATGAGGAAATTGACATGGACATAGACCTCTCACAAGGCACAGGCCCCAGCAATGTGGAAATCATGGTGTCACTGGGGCAGGTTCATGCCGTGGAACGCCGATTCTGGGCCCGGGAAACAAGCACAGACTGGTGGGACCGCATCGTGCTGCAGGTATGGGACGATTCCCAGTGGCTGCGAAACTTTCGCATGCATAAGGGCATTTTCATGGAACTTTGTGACTTGCTTTCCCCTGCCCTGAAACGCCAGGATACCAAGATGAGAGCAACCCTCACAGTTGAGAAGTGAGTGGCGATAGCCCTGTGGAAGCTTGCAACGCCAGACAGCTACCGGTCAGTCGGGAATCAATTTGGAGTGGGCAAATCTACGGTGGGGGCTGCTGTGATCCAATTTGCCAGGGCAATGAAAGACCTGGTGATAGCAAGGGTAGTGACTCTGGGCAACGTGCAGTCAATAGTGGATGGTTTTGCTGAAATGGGATTCCCAAACTGTGTCGGGGCCATAGACGGAACCCATATCCCTATCTTGTCACCGGAGCACCAAGCCACCGACTATGTAAACCGCAAGGGGTACTTTTCAATGCTGCTGCAAGCCCTGGTGGATCACAAGGGACGTTTCACCAACATCAACGTGGGATGGCCGGGAAAGGTACATGATGCTCGCGTCTTCAGGAACTCTGCTCTGTTTCGAAAGCTGGAGGAAGGGACTTTCTTCCCGGACCAGAAAGTGACCATTGGGGATGTTGAAATGCCTATCGTGATCCTTGGGGACCCAGCCTACCCCTTAATGCCATGGCTCATGAAGCCGTACACAGGCAGCCTGGACAGTAGTCAGGACCTGTTCAACTACAGGCTGAGCAAGTGCCGAATGGTGGTGGAATGTGCATTTGGACGTTTAAAAGTGCGCTGGCGCAGCTTACTGACTCGCTCAGACCTCAGCGAAAAGAATATCCCCATTGTTATTGCTGCTTGCTGTGCGCTCCACAATATCTGTGAGAGTAAGGGGGGAGACATTTATGGCGGGGTGGGAGGTTGAGGCAACTCGCCTGGCCGCTGATTACGCGCAGCCAGACACCAGGGCGGTTAGAGGAGCACAGCAGGGCGTGGTGCGCATCAGAGAAGCTTTGAAAACGAGTTTTGTGACTGGCCAGGCTACTGTGTGAAACTTTTGTTTGTTTCTCCTTGATGAACCCTCCAAACCCCCCCCCGACCCAGTTCACTCTACTTCCCTCTAAACCAACCACCCCACCCTACCCTCCCCTCCCGCTTGCAGAGGCAATAAAGTCATTGTTTTTTCACATTCATGCATTCTTTATTAGTTCCTCACAGAAGTAGGGGGATAATTGCCAAGGTAGCCTGGGATGGGTGGGGGAGGAGGGATGGAAAAGGACACGCTGCATTTTAAAACTTTAACTCTTATTGAAGGCCAGCCTTCTGATGCTTGGGCGATCATCTGGGGTGGAGTGACTGGGTGGACGGAGGCCGCCTCACCGTGTTCTTGGGCGTCTTGGTGAGGAGGCTATGGAACTTGGGGAGGAGGGCTGTTGGTTACACAGGGGCTGTAGCGGCGGTCTCTGCTCCTGCTGCCTTTCCTGCAACTCAACCATACGCTCGAGCATATCAGTTTGATGCTCCAGCAGACGGAGCATTGCCTCTTGCCGTCTGTCTGCAGGCTGACGCCACCTATCGTCTTCAGCCCGCCACTTGCTCTGTTCATCCCGCGATTCAGCCCGCCACCTCTCCTCTCGTTCATATTGGGCTTTTCTCATCTCCGACATTGACTGCCTCCACGCATTCTGCTGTGCTCTATCAGCGTGGGAGGACATCTGCAGCTCCGTGAACATATCGTCCCTCGTCCTACGTTTTCTCTTTCTAATGTTCACGAGCCTCTGCGAAGGAGAAACATTTGCAGCTGGTGGAGGAGAAGGGAGAGGTGGTTAAAAAAGACACATTTTAGAGAACAATGGGTACACTCTTTCATTACAAGGTCGCATATTTCGGCTTGCAGGCAGCCATGGTAGGCCACAGTGTTTTGGCTTTTTTAACCTTCTTAACATGCGGGAAAGGTTGCAAACAGCAGTGCATTTCCCATATCAAGGATGAATTGGGTTGTCCATTTAAAATGGGGTTTCAATGTAAAAGGAGGGGGCTGCGGTTTCCCGGTTAACATGCGGCACAAACACAAGTAAACCACCCCCCCCACACACACACACACACGATTCTCTGGGATGATCACTTCACCCCTCCCCCCACCGCGTGGTTAACAGCGGGGAACATTTCTGGTCAGAAGAGCAGGAACGGGCGCCTCTGAATGTCCCCTTAATAAAATCACCCCATTTCAACCAGGAGAGCTTTCTGGAGATATCCCTGAAGGATTTCCGCTCCATCCCCATACACGTTAACAGACTTTTCCAGTAGATGTACTGGCCGCGATTGCCAGGGCAAAGTAATCATTAAACACGCTTGCTTTTTTTTTGTAATGTTTACAAATATTTACAAAGTTACACTCACCAGAGGTCTCCTGTGTGCCCTGAGGGTCTTGGGTGAGTTCGGGGGTTACTGGTTCCAGGTCCAGGGTCACAAACATATCCTGGCTGTTGGGGAAACCGGTTTCTCCGCTTCCTTGCTGCTGTGAGCTACCTACAGTACCTCCATCGTCATCTTCCTCGTTCCCCGAACCGTCTTCCCTGTGTGTTTCTCCAGTGAGAGAGTCATAGCACACGGTTGGGGTAGTGGTGGCTGCACCCCCTAGGATCGCATACAGCTCCGCGTAGTAGCGGCAAGTTTGCGTCTCTGCCCCGGACCTTCCGTTTGCTTCTCTGGCTTTGTGGTAAGCTTGCCATAGCTCCTTAATTTTCACGCGGCACTGCTGTGTGTCCCTGTTATGGCCTCGGTCCTTCATGGCCTTGGAGATCTTTTCTAATACTTTTCCATTTCTTTTACTGCTACGGAGTTCAGCTATCACTGCTTCATCTCCCCATATGGCGAGCAGATCTCGTACCTCCCGTTCGGTCCATGCTGGAGCTCTTTTGCGATCCTGGGACTCCATCATGGTTACCTGTGCTGATGAGCTCTACGTGGTCACCTGTGCTCTCCACGCTGGGCAAACAGGAAATGAAATTCAAACATTCGCGGGTCTTTTCCTGTCTGCCTGGTCAGTGCATCTGAGTTGAGAGTGCTGTCCAGAGCGGTCACAATGAAGCACTGTGGGATAGCTCTCGGAGGCCAATAACGTCGAATTCCGTCCACACTACCCCAATTCCTACCCGCAAAGGCCGGTTTTATCGCTAATCCCCTCGTCGGAGGTGGTGTAAAGAAACCGGTTTAAAGGACCCTTTAAGTCGAAAGAAAGGGCTTCGTTGTGTGGACGTGTCCAGGCTTAATTCGGTTTAACGCTGCTAAAGTCGACCTAAACCCGTAGTGTAGACCAGACCTTAGAGACTAACAAATTTGTTATTCTATAAGGTGCCACAAGTACTCCTGTTCTTCTTTTTGCGGATACAGACTAACACGGCTGCTACTCTGAAACCTTATATTAGCAAAGCTTTGACCGCTACTTTATCCCAGGCCTCAGGCCTCTGATACAAGTGCTTATGTCTCAGGCTCTCTTCCTACTACAGATGTTACACCCTAAGAAGAAATGAATGCTTATAGATCAAGACTACTAAAAATGGATTCCTAAAGTTATAATCCTAAATCCATATTGAAGTGCCTAAATTAGACAGTTGCTTTTCCAAAATGTTGGATTGCTGTTCCAGCAGCTGCCAATGACTTGACATCAATGGAAATACTTATTTGATAAGATCTCACTTGTGTAAGGTTTTCCCAATCTAGCCCATATAGTATGTACCTCTCACATTTATACATTCCTCTGCATAATAGATTATGTCTAATCTGCAATGCAGAAGTCAAATCTCCACATGAAATCCATAGAGGGAACGTGTATACAGTACAAGCTATTTTCTATCATCTCCTTTGTTCAGAGATTATATTCATCCTAAGAACATGAATGTAAAAAAGGTTTGCATCTCAGCAGTATCTGCTTATATTGCCATATGCTTAACAAATATTTTAATTTGTACTTTCCAATAGTAGAGAGTTCATGTAAGCTTAACGGACCAATATGATCGTATTTTTCTCTGAGTTATATTCATTGTTTACAGAGTAGCAGCCGTGTTAGTCTGTATCCTCAAAAAGAACAGGAGTACCTGTCATTATGCAAGGCACTGCATTTAGCCGTATGGAGTGGAAATCCATCAACTTCATGAAAAAACTCGTATAAATTTGTTAGTCTCTAAGGTGCCACAAGTACTCCTATTCATTGTTTAACTGCTCAGCAATGTTAAGAAAGGTTTTATGCCTGATGCTGCAGTCAGTCCCCACACAACACTCATTGATTTTAAAAACAATCTCCCTAGTGGGTAGAATTGGGCCTTGTAAGGAGGTGCAGTTCCAGCTCTGCTCTAGAGTAACCGGTCCAAATTGATTCCTTTCCTACGGCGAGGCTTTATTTGTTACCCAAACATTCACAAGACACACATTTCTAAGCTTTCTCTTCTCTCCCTTGATATGTCCCTTCCCTACCCCTCACAGTATAGTACATGCTACTACTGAATGCAATACTGATTAATCTTTGTTGTTATGCTAAAGAAGTGTTTCTGTTTATTACAGCTTGAGTTTATGTCAGGTAAAGTCATTATTCTCTCTGCTGGCTTTCTTTAATGGATGACCTGCCTTGGGAGATCTAGTAAGGCCAAACAATGAGAATAATAATTTGTTAACCTTTGAGATTGGCCTTAGCCTTAATAAAACTGAGGAAGATACTTGCTACAGTATTGCAAGTCACAAAGAAGTCTGTGTTTGTTCACTTGTAAAGGTTTATTTTCCAATGAAAAAGCCTCCTTTAATATTTAGAATAATTTCATAGCAGAACATTTGTCTCTGTTTGCAGCACAGGGGATGTGCATAAGCTCCTTTTGATGCGTATAAATATACACATGGCACTTCCCACACAGAGAGGAGAACATGCCCATGTATATTTTAAAGTCATCTAAATTAAGAAAATCTCACCAAAGCATTAGCAGTGTCAGAAAGTTAAGTTCCCAAAGTAGCGTCAAGACCATTATTAGTTATCTCTTATTAGGGTATAGGCTAGAATGATAAAAGTAGAACAGGCCAATGAGGATTCCAAGCTATTTGGATACCACAGTGCTCTTTCAGGAATTCGGACTCATTAACTTCATTATCACCCTTAAAATCCACTCTCTTAAGAAAGAGTGAGAAGCAGATTATTTTAATGATAAAATGCTACAGATCTTAGGAACCTGTTTGTTCCTAAAATCTATTGACTATGTAATGGCAATAATTAATAAAGCAATTTTTCAGTACCTCTGCATGCAAAGTCTTAGTGGGAAGGATTAGAAGCTAGCATCAGCTATTCTACCAGACGTTTTAAACTGACCTACTGACTCCAGTGTAAATGATTCTGAAATGAAGAGAGGAATGTTTTCTGGTGCTTTTAAAATTATGCTGCTCTCACATACAATCCTCACTGGCTTCTGATGCACTCATGTACTTGTCTTTAAAGTTTTCATAATAAGTAAAATTAAAGTGAAATAAAGCTAATATATATATATATCAGACCAAGCCTTAGAGCTATTGTTCAAACAGAACTCCTGTTTGTAAAATGGCAATAGGAAATCCTTCCTTCCAATTGACGCATACCTCCACCACCAACACAAATCTAATATTCATCATCATAAGTAATATTAATACACCAGTTTCCAGAGGCAACTGGCAAACAGTGAGATGTATTTGGAGGGTTGCATGAGGGTGGAGAGTGTTTTTTGCTTCTTTTACAGCCATTTGTTTCTGATTCAAAGTCATCATTTCAGGAATGCAGAGAGAACATATCTAAGATAAATAATGTAAACATTTACAGAGAATATGCATGTTTTCACAAGAAAATTATGTTGACAGAAAGTAACAGGAATATGAACAATCCATTTTTTACACTAGTAGTAGGAAGTCAAACCAATATTAGGTGCAATAGGTCAGTTTGAACACAAATAGTAGACACATTTGCAGATTAACCAGTCTATATGCAAAGTTTAGGGGATGTCTACACAGCAGTTGGGATGTGTAATTCCCATTTTAGGTAGACCTACACACTAGCTCTGCTCAAGCTAGCACGTAAAAATAGCAGTGACTCAGGCTAGCCACTCCAGTATGTACTCAGGGGATTGTGTGAGATTGTAGTTGGGCAGCTCGCCTGAGCATCAACCCATGCTAACACAGCCACACTGCTATTTTTAGCATGCGTGTACGTCTACATGAGCTGGGAATCACACTTCCCAACTGGTGTGTAGACATATCCTTAGTGTAGTTTCATTGTACACCTCTACCCCGATATAACACTGTCCTCGGCAGCCAAAAAATCTTACCGCGTTATAGGTGAAACCGCGTTATATCGAATTTGCTTTGATCCGCCAGAGTGCACAGCCCTGCCCACCCTCTCCCCCCTAACCCCCGGAGCACTGTTTTACTGCGTTATATTTGAATTCGTGTTATATCGGGTCACGTTATATCAGGGTAGAGATGTATATGGATCAGTTTTTAATACGTTTGTCATGGCTATGTCATATTGCCCAGATTAATTTGAGTTAATACTTTATTGTAATATTTTTGTTTTGAGTTTGTGTGTCTTTTGAGGTGGGGGGGGGCACATTAGTTCTCTTAGATGCTGTGAGAAGTAGCCTGCTAAGGCCCATCTTTACTCAAGCCAGTCCCATTATTGTCAGATTCAGGCTATAATTTGTTCCATGTCTTGCATTCCTTGTATCTTGTCTAGCCACATCTTATGTGAAGGGCTCTCTTTTTATGCTACAGAATGGTGACACACCCTGCCAGCTACTGTTACAATTGTGTGCAAATGTTGTTCTGTGTTATGATAAAGAATGTGAACAGATTTAAAGACATTTTGCAGACTACTGTTTGTGTGACCATAAATTTTGTATTTGAGACCAGTTCCAGAAAAATATATGATTGAGGTAATTTATCTGCACCCATCTCTTTAGAAGAGAATCAGGGGTCTGTGATGGGGTGTTCACCCCCCACTTGCCCTGAGAGGGTTAAGGCAAACTGACAAGGGGGCTAACTAACCCAACAGGCAACAGCTGAGGGGTATCAAGTGGCTAAGCAATCCCCTGATTGAAAGAGGAAGCTCAGCTGAGGAGGAACAAGCTGGGCTGAGAATATAAAGACAGGAAATTGGAAATAGAAGGGGATGGCTGGGAAAGTCACTTGTTAGGAGGAGAGTTTGGAGGCAACAGCCATAACAGCCCATAGTTACTCCCTGGGAGAGAGGGGGAGTTAGGAGGCTGGCAAACCCCAGAGAGCGGGGAGTGCCAGATGGGATAGGAGAGGGCTCAGGGAAAGGCAGTATGGTCCAGGAGGGAACAGACCTTGACTTCTGGCTAGAAGGTCCCAGAGTCGGAATCCGGCATAGAGGGTGGGCCTGGGTTCTCCTACCAACGAGTGAGGGAGTGGCACCGTGGGGCAGTGAAGGGGAAGACTATCTGAGACTGCTAGTGTTGAGAAAGTCTTAGGGTATGTCTACACTACGGGATTAATCCGAATTTATATAATTCGAATTTGGGAAACAGATTGTATAAAGTCGAATGTATGCGGCCACACTAAGCACATTAATTCAGCGGTGTACGTCCAAGTACCGGGGCTAGCGTTGATTTCTGGAGCGTTGCACTGTGGGTAGCTATCCCATAGCTATCCCATAGTTCCCGCAGTCTCCCGCGCCCATTGGAATTCTGGGTTGAGATCCCAGTGCCTGATGGGACAAAAAACATTGTCGCAGGTGGTTCTGGGTACAACCTCACCCCTCCCTCCCTCCCTTCATGAAAGCAACGGACGGCAGACCACCATTTCGTGCCTTTTTTCCTAGGTGAACACTGCAGACTCCATACCACGGCAAGCATGGAGCCCGCTCAGCTCAAGACAGCAGTCATGAACATTGTAAACACCTCACGCGTTCTCGTGGACTTTATGCTGAGCCAGGACCAGAAAAACGAGGCGAGGAGGCAGCGGCAGCGCAGCGACAAGCGTGATGGGGACATGGACATGGACACGGACACAGAATTCTGTCAAACCGCGGGCCCCGGTGCTTTGGAGATCATGTTGTTAATGGGGCAGGTTCTATCCGTGGAACGCCGATTCTGGGCAAGGGAAACAAGCACAGACTGGTGGGACCGCATAGTGTTGCAGGTGTGGGATGATTCCCAGTGGCTGCGGAACTTTCGCATGCGTAAGGCCACTTTCATGGAACTTTGTGACTTGCTGTCCCCTGCCCTGAAACGCCAGAATACCAAGATGAGAGCAGCCCTCACAGTTCAGAAGGGAGTGGCGATAGCCCTGTGGAAGCTTGTAACACCAGACAGCTACCGGTCAGTCGGGAATCAATTTGGAGTGGGCAAATCTACTGTGGGGGCTGCTGTGATGCAAGTAGCCAAAGCAATCACTAAGGTGCTGCTACGAAAGGTAGTGACTCTGGGAAATGTGCAGGTCATAGTGGATGGCTTTGCTGCAATGGGATTCCCTAACTGTGGTGGGGTGATAGATGGAACCCATATCCCTATCTTGGCACCGGAGCACCAGGGTACCCAGTACATAAACCGCAAGGGGTTCTTTTCAATGATGCTGCAAGCCCTGGTGGATCACAAGGGACGTTTCACCAACATCAACGTGGGCTGGCTGGGAAGAGTTCATGACGCTCACGTCTTCAGGAACACTACTCTGTTTAAAGGGCTGCAGCAAGGGACTTACTTTCCAGACCAGAAAATAACCGTTGGGGATGTTGAAATGCCAATAGTTATTCTTGGGGACCCAGCCTACCCCTTAATGCCATGGCTCATGAAGGCATACACAGGCAGCCTGGACAGGAGTCAGGAGCTGTTCAACTACAGGCTGAGCAAGTGCAGATTGGTGGTAGAATGTGCATTTGGCCATTTAAAAGGTCGCTGGCGATCGTTACTGACTCACTCAGACCTCAGCCAAACCAATCTCCCCATTGTTATTTCTGCTTGCTGTGTGCTCCACAATCTCTGTGAAAGTAAGGGCGAGACCTTTATGGTGGGGTGGGAGGCTGAGGCAAGAGGCAAATCGCCTGGTTGCTGATTATGCGCAGCCAGACACCCGGGCAATTAGAAGAGCACACCAGGAAGCGCTGTGCATCAGAGAAGCTTTGAAAACCAGTTTCATGACTGGCCAGACTACAGTGTGAAATATCTGTTTGTTTCTCCTTCATGAAAACCCGCCCCCTTTATTGACTCATTCTCTGTAAGGAACCCACCCTTCCCCTTCCCCCAGCTTGCTTTCAAACCAAATAAAGTCACTATTGTTTAAAAATCATTTATTCTTTATTAATAGATTATAAAAAGAGGGAGGGAACCCGGGTGGGGTTTGGGAGGAGGATCGGTGGGAAGGAAAAGGCCACTAAAAAAAGGTTAAAAAAATGACAGCCTTATGCTTGGGCTGTCCACTGGGGTGGAATGGGAAGGTATATGGAGCCTCCCCTCCCCGCATTCTTACACGTCTGGGTGAGGAGGATATGGAACATGGGGACGGGGGTTATACAGGGGCTGTAGCGGCACTCTGTTTTCCTGCTGCCGTTCCTGAAGCTCCACCAGACGCCGGAGCATGTCTGTTTGCTCACGCAGCAGCCCCAGCATTGCATCCTGCCTCCTCTGATCTTCCTGCTGCCACCTCTCATCTCGAGCGTCTCTCCTCTCCTCATGTTGGTCCCTCCTGTCCTCACGTTGGTCCCTCATGTCCTCACGTTGGTCCCTCCTGTCCTCACGTTCACTGGCTTCTTTCCTATACTTTGAAACCGTGTCCTTCCACTCATTCAGATGAGCTCTGTCACTGCGGGTGGATTCCATGATTTCTGCAAACATCTCGTCTCGCATCTTCTTTTTCCGACGCCTTATCTGTGATAGCCTTCGGGACGGAGGAGGGAGGCTTGAAGAATGTGCAGCTGCTATAGGGAGGGAAAAAAAGAGAGATTTTTTTAAAAAGATACATTTTGCAGAACAATGCTTATACTCTTTCACGGTGACCAACACTATTCACATGACATAGCACACGTGATTTCTGTGCAAGGTTGCATTTTGCCTCTTAATATTGAGTGCCTGTGGCTTTGCTGCTAGAGATCACAGGTCCGGCAACAGAATTCGGCTTGCATGTGTCCATGGTAAGCCATTGTCTTTCGGCTTCTGCGCCCTCCTTTCCCACATACCAAGCAAAGCCCGTTGAGTGCTGCGGTTTTCCTGTTAACATTCAGCAGCAGCAGAAAACAAACTAACCCCCACTCCAATTCTCTGGATGATCGCTTTATCCCTCCCCCCACCGCGTGGCTGGTATCAGGGAAGATCCCTGCAGGAACCAAACTAACCCCCCCGCCCTCCCTCCTGCCATGAATTCTCTGGGATGATCGCTGTACCCCTCCCCCCACTGCGTGGCTGGTAACAGGGAAGATCCCTGCTAGCCAAATGCGAAAAGCTCAGGGCCAATTCCCCCCACTGCGCTTGGCTAACTGCAGGGAAGGATTTCTTTTCAGCCACAGGCAAACAGCCCAGTAGGAACGGCCATCTCTGTCCCCTTAATTAAGTTCCCGTATTTCAACCAGGTTACCATGAGCGATATCACTCTCCTGAGGATTACACAGCAAGATAAAGAACAGATGTTGCTTGAATGCCAGCAAACACCGGGACCATACGCTGCCAGGCTTTGTCAGGCAATGATACCAGATTACTTGCTGCAAGCATGGCGTGGTCAAGTGTCCTACCATGGAGGACAGAATAAGGCTGCACTGCCCAGAAACCTTGTGGCAAGGCTTTTGGAGTACCTCCAGGAGAGCTTCATGGAGATGTCCCTGGAGGATTTCCGCTCCATCCCCAGACACGTTAATAGACTTTTCCAGTAGCTGTACTGGCCGCAAATGCATCCCAAGTCCTCAGGGCAAAGTAATCATTAAAAAACGCTTGCTTTTAAAACAAGTTTTATATTTTAAAAGGTAAACTCACCTGAGGTCCCTTCCATGGGGTCATGGTCTTGGATACTGGCTTGGGAGGGTTGGGAGGGTACTTCAGTCAGGCTGAGAAAAAGATCCTGGCTGTTGGGGAGAACGGAGTGCTGGGTGCTCTCTGCAAGCTCGTCCTCCTCCTCCTCCTCCTCCTCTTCCCCATCCACAGAATCCTCAGGTGTAGCTGATAAGACTATCCCCGACCCGGAATCCACGGTCACAGGTGGGGTAGTGGTGGCGGCCCCCCCCCTAGAATTGCATGCAGCTCGGCGTACAAGCGGCATGTCTGCGGCTCTGACCTGGAGCGACCGTTTGCCTCCTTTGTTTTTTGATAGGCTTGTCTGAGCTCCTTGACTTTCACGCGGCACTGATCCGAGTCCCTATTGTGGCCTCTCTCCATCATGCCCTTGGAGATTTTTTCAAAAGTTTTGGCATTTCGTCTTTTAGAACGAAGTTCTGCTAGCACTGAATCCTCTCCCCATATAGCGATCAGATCCAGTAGCTCCCGTACAGTCCATGCTGGTGCTCTTTTTCGATTATCGGCCTGCATGGTTACCTGTGCTGATGAGCTATCTGTGGTCACCTGTGCTCTCCACGCTGGGCAAACAGGAAATGAAATTCAGTTGTTCATGGGGCTTTTCCTGTCTACCTGGCCAGTGCATCCGAGTTCAGATTGCTGTCCAGAACAGTCACAATGGTGCACTGTGGGATAGCTCCTGGAGGCCAATACCATCGAATTGCGGCCACACTAACCCTAATTCGAAATGCTAAAATCAATTTTGGTGCTACTCCGCTCATCGGGGTGGAGTACAGAAATCGATTTAAAGAGCCCTTTATTTCGAATTAAATGGCGTCGTTGTGTGGACGGGTGCAGGGTTAATTCGAATTAACGCTGCTAAATCCGAATTAAAGTTGTAGTGTAGACCAGGCCTTAGAAACCCTTTGTTACCCTGGAAGGGGAAAACTAACAGTGACCTGGCCAGAGGACTGTCATGAAGAGGCAGCAGTAGCTTGTGAAGCAAGAGAGGGGTGGAGAGATGATGTGCAACCATGGGAAGGGGCGTTGGCCTCACAAGCTATTCCCCAGAATGACTAGGAGAGGGTGCTATCCTAGCAGTGAATGGAGCATCCCATCACATGGTCTTCATATTCATTTGTTGTTAATAACTTGAGTCTAGAAGATACATATGATATTTCCTCTTGCAGTCCTCTCTAAGATTGTGAGGCGGTGCTGTAATGAGTGCATCTGCCCAAGTGCAGCCTTCTATGAAAGTCTGGAAGTCTCATTCTTTTCTCTTTTATATGCAGTTACTTGTATGCTTCTGCATCATTTAGGACTGCATTAAGTGTGGCTATAGTTCTCCAATTTTCCTGCTTTCTGCAGGGTTTCTCAATTCAGTTTCAAATTTGGTCATAAGCTGATCAGTATTTCCCCAATCAGGAATAAGGTGAAATGTGTGTCACAGCAGGAGGTATGTGTGAAAATACAAGTTATCCAGTCTGCATAGTTCATTCAGATGTTGAAACTCTTTTGTGTCTGGGAAAAGTGATCTAGAGTCCTCTTTGCTCTGTTGTCATGAGGTGTTTTCAGTTTGGTGAACCTTAACACTGTAAAAAAAAAAATCAGCCATTTCAAAATATGTAAACACTAAACAGTTGGAAAAAACCAGACAGATTAATCCTCTTCAAATGCAAGTCCATATGCAAACATAATTTCCCCCAAACAATACTGTTAAAAACTTTTCCTATTGAACTAATTATACAATACAGTATCATTGTTCTCAAGAAACATCAGTTTAAGTGCTTTCCCCAAAAAACCCTCCTGTTGTTGAACTGATGGTCAGAGTTAAAGCTGTGGTGTTGTGATGAAATATGTATATCTTTATATAGGATAAGATAACAAACACAAATAATATATGTCCTTGCTTTTCAGTGACTTGGTTTTGTGAATGGTGTGATAGATGCCACATAGCAACCTTTGTTGGGTTTTTGAGATGAAGTTTTTCATTTTTGGAATTGATATTCAACCTAATCCTATTCCTTTTTGAAGTATTAATTCCCCAAAATTTGCTAGCATACCTATTGACTGTGTATGCAAATCTCAAAGTATTTGTGTTCTCTCTGTACCCTGTTCTGCATTCACTATGCACCCAATGCTTCCGTTAACATTAGTGGAATTGTTGGATGTGCATGGAATGCACATAAAAATAAAGTGCTCTCTATTTTAAGGCTTTATTGTACTGATTCTATTTAAGAGGCAAACATGTCATGGTTCTATAGATATATAAAAATTGAAGCTGACTCTATTTGTGTTGTGTAAAATAGTTTAAAACAATATAAGTAAATTATTTCAAAATATGGAGTCTATATAAAAATTTAACAAAACAAAAGCTTCATGTATTATATCTTTTCCTCTGTTGGAATTGGAAAATTAGGTAAGTGAAGCAACGTACAATTTGTAAGTGTTTTTTGTGCTTAAGTGCACACTGCTTTGTAAAAATAATTGCAGTTCTCATGTCAAATCATTTTAAATCTCTAATCTGATGGTTTTTTAAAATATTTTTGAGACAGCTGCTTTTGTGATCTTTAACAATTAATACTGTAATAGAGCAACCTAGCAATCTCTGTGATAGAACTCTAATAATCCAGACTCTGTCCGCAAGATATTTATCATAGATTTTTGTAGTTAGAATTATTAAGTGGGGTTGTCTGTAGGATGCTCTATATCAATTGTTGCAGAGTTTGCATGGGCAACCTTAATTCTGGCATTTCCTAACTTCAGTGTGCTTAACTTTGCAACTTTAATAGTGGTCTTCTAATGTTTTTTGTGTACAATTTCCTAGATTTGAAAAAAAAAATCCATCATGTTGACACCCACGTGAGTCATTAGTAGACTTGGAGCTTTTAGATCCACCACACAAACTATTATCAGATACTGTTCTGGGTTGTTGTTTGGTAACTAAGGCTACTATTTAGTCATGGGTATTTTTAGTAAAAGTCATGGACAGGTCATGGACAATAAACAAAAATACATGCCTGTGACCTGTCCATGACTTGTAATATAAACACCGCTGACTAAATCTTGGGGTGCCTGCTGCTGCAGGCCGGGGACCCGGAGGGCTGCTGCTGCCGGAGGGGTGGGAGGCGAGCAGCAGCTGCTCCAGTTGCACCCAGAGACGGCTGCCGGGGGCCACCGAAGTAGCCTTAGTGTCGTCACTAAGCATGATCCAGATTCTCACAGCTCCTAGTGGTGACCAGACTGTGTATGCACCATTCCACTGAGCAACTGAACATTCTCCTTCCCCTGCTATTTCCTATGTCTAACCAGACTACACGTATGCCACCACCTCAGAGCAACTGAGCGTGGTCTCCCTATCCTACAGCTGCAGGGGGAAAGTCTGGCTTTCCCTATAATGACAGCTTCCAGTTGCTCCAAGGGTGGGGTGTGGCCAGGCCCTGGAGCTGAAAGCAGGCTACTGTATGGTCTCAATGCCCTCCATGCCCCTGGCAGTGTGGAGAAAGAAGCCATATGACTTGACTGCAGAGAGGTAGGAAATGAGTAGATTGTGATACAGTCTAGTGAGATTCAGAAAGGAACTAGGGCTGGCTGGGTGAAGAGACTGGGACTGAGAGCCAGTGTTGGAAATTTTGAGGAGGAAACAGATTGGATGAGGAGGTGGGGAGGAGTGGGACTGGCTGGACAAAGACTGGGACTAGAACAAGTTTGTGGGGAATGGGGATGGGGAGGTGTGAAGACAAATAAAACTAAGAGCTGGCATATGAGGGGAAAATAGGGAGTGGGTCAACAAAGATTGGGACAGGGAGCACTGGAGGGGAGGGGCTGGGAAAAGGCACTGGGGAGGGATGTGGGGAAAACAGATTGGATGAGGGCCCTGGGGAAGGATACTTGGTCTGAGAGCTGGGACAGGCAGATTCACGAGGAGCCAGGAGTGGGGAAATAAGACTGGCTGAGCAAGGAGACTGGAACTAGGTATGGCGGTGGGGAGGAGATGGGGGATTCAGACAGCAAACCCAGTAGGGCTGGTTGGACAAGGAGATGGGACTGGGATGAGAATCCTGAGGCATGGAGAATGGATGGGTAGGCTGAGAGATTGGAACATGGAGCAAAATATGGGGAAGAGACAAGACTTGGGACAAAGACAGTTTAGAGGGGATGGGGCAGAAAAGGACAAGATTGTGGGAGACAGGCAAAAGAAAGTTTTCATTAGAAAACACTTTCCACATCTTGGAATGGAACCCAAGATTATTGAATTTCACTATTTTTCTGCTGTCAGAAAATATCTGTGAAATTGACTAGCAAAATGTCTTTCCACTCAAGTTAGGAAACTTGCAACAAATGAGGTTTGTTGTTCTACAGATAACAGCCTCCTTCACTATAGAGTCCTGATTCATCTCCAGAGCACTGTCCATCCTAAGCAGTGAAGAGAGGTGTTAGTATGTGACCATGCAACTAAAGATTGTATCATAAGGCATACATATAAATGGATGTATTAAGGTTACACAAATAACCTTAATTCTGACATTTCCTAGCTTTGACATGCTTGACTTTGCAAACTTAATAATGTTCTTTTAACATAGGGGTGTACATGTGCATGCATGTGTATAATCAAGTCCCTGAACATTTTCAATAGTCATTGTAAAATGGCTGAAAATGTTGAGCAATATTACTCTGGCTTAAGGGTGAAATCCTTGTTCCATATAAGTTAATGAGAGTTGTACAATTGAATTCAGTGGAGCCAGGAAGCACCCTCAAAAGTGAAAGACTGGGTGTGGCAGTCACTGAGAAGTATGGGCTCTTTTCTCCCTGTCATGGGACCCCATTCAGACAAGCATGTGCTGAAGTTCCGTTAGCTTCAATAGGAAATGCTGCTCTGAATAGGTATTGCTTCCTAAATAGGGCTATAATGGGCATGGGAAGACAAAATTGGAAGAGAAACTTTCTTAAGTGTATGAAATTTATCATCAGTCCCACTGGTCTTGCTAGGCTCTCATTTCTGGAGCAAAGGGCATTGGATGACAGGGACGTTAATATTTGTATTATGATTTCTTGCATGTGTTGACTAACATATGATGGACTTATATATGTGCTTAACACATTAATATATCCATATGACATGATATTGTTTAAACATATTGCATCAATTACATGGCCTGAATTGGTCTGTGTCAATTTATAATGCTGTTCATTTATGCTAAGTATCCCATAACACCATGAATAAAATAAAGTAAGTTTGGGCTAAAGTAGACAGGAAAACTGTCAGGATCAAGATGAGTGTTCTACTGTGGTACAGGCCTAGGACATGTCTCCACGATCTTGGCACCCAGAACACATGTTTAGAAAAAAGAGATAAGGGGTACACTATCGTACCAGAGAAACAAGGTAGAAAGATGACCAGTTAAATCTAGCCCCAGATAATATTTACAAGTAAAAGATAACTGTATGCAGGTTGGGTATAACTTTAGAAGTGCATCTTCTATGGAAGGTGAATTTAAAAACTCTGCTGAGATGGCTTCCCAGAAACTGGTATCATATGAACCATTTTTCCTGTATTATACTTTTGAGTTTTAGCAATAACCAATATCAGTGAGGTTTATCTGGTCTGCTGAGTATATTTTGTAATGAACCAAAATGTGGTCAAAAAAATGACTATACAACACGTGATTAGTTTGCTGGTTGATTTAATGATGGATTAGTCTGCCATATTTTCTTGTATAGCTGAGATGTCAATACAAGATATAGCAGGCTTTCTATCATGGAACTTACTCCAAATAGATAATAGGCGCAGCATGAATTTTCAGATGGTAGTGGAGATTAATGTTAATTCCCTGTTATGTAAATCCTAAATTTTGGTTTACAGTGGCAATGGTTGAGGTACACAAGATCCAGTTGAACTGTCTGACTTTTTATCCAATTTAGATGTAGAGTTGCCTAAATACACTGATTTGGGAGACTTCAGTGTCTGTCAGATGACAGCTCTACTAAGCTGACTCATAATGTTATGCGTACTCTGACAACCATGGAGATAGTTAGGCTTGTTTCATATTCTGCTGGTTTCCTATTCTGTGACTAGGTGGACAGAGGCTTCCCTGGAATACAGAGGACCTGCCACAAACTAAATATGTGAGAAAGAAATTAGAGTATGTGGGAGTTTAGTGCAAACTAAACCAATTAAAGCTAGACATTTATTAAAATTCTATGTTGTCACTGTGGAGGAGGAGGAGAAGATGTTTTTCTTCTCTACAAGATCATTCACAAAGTTTCATCCAGGAGACACTGAATGATAGCTTGATGAATGCAGGCTGCTCTCACCTGGCAGCAGAGTTGAATGTTTCTTGCTATGAGGAGCCTTAATTTTTTCATGGATTAAAAGTGCCTGCATTACATCTTATTTACAGATTGAATCTAACTGTATCTAGTTAGCATTGATTTGTGTGGGTGGGTGTAATATTTATATATGTACCTAGAGCTAATACAGATTGGTATATTTTTCATATCTTTCCTTACATATGTTGCTGTTCTGAGGGTCTACCACCCTACTCTTTAAAAAAAAATCTTACTTTTTTGCTCTAATATTGATTCTTAATTGCAGGAAAGACTTTTATCACTGACATTTTAATGACTGGCTTTATTGGTTTGGTACCATGAATAAATATTAACAAAAACAATGAGGAGTCCTTGTGGTACCTTAGAGACTAACAGATTTATTTGGGCATAAGCTTTTGTGGGCTAGAACCCATTTCATCAGATGCATGGAGTGGAAAATACAGGAGCAGGTATAAATATATGGAAAGATGGGAATTGCCTTACCAAGTGTGAGGTCAGTCTAACGAGACAATTCAATTAACAGTAGGATACCAAGGGAAGAAAAATAACTTTTGTAGTGGTAATGAGAGTGGCCCATTTCAAATAGTTGACAAGAAGGTGTGAGTAACAATGGGGGAAATTAGTATGGGGGAAATTAGGTTTAGGTTTTGTAATGACCGAACCACTCCCAGTCTTTATTCAGGCCTCATTTGATGGTGTCCAGTTTGCAAATTAATTCCAGTTCTGCAGTTTCACGTTGGAGTCTGTTTTGGAAGTTTTTTTGTTGAAGAATTTTAGGTCTGTTATTGAGTGACTAGAGAGATTGAAGTGTTCTCCTACTGGTTTTTGAATGTTAATATGTTATTTAGTCATTACACTCATGAGCTAAATCACATAGGGAGACAATCTGGTACAAAAAGCCTCTGTCTCTTAGTTGAGTGAAAGGAGAAATTTCCAATGACTATGTTTCCATTCTCTTTAGGCCAACAATGAGAGAGGGAACATATTCATAGAAACTAGATTGACTGACTTCCCATCCACTAGACGGTGGTGGTGTGTGTGCATACACACACGAATACTTTGAGAGAATTGCAAATGAAAAAGATATTACTCAGTAAATGTATGTATAAATGGACTCAAGTCCCAATCCATCAAAACATGCTTACATGAAAGTATGTGAGCAGTTCTGATGAAGTCATGAGACTGCTCATGTACTTTAAGCAAAGCATATGTTTAAATACTTTGGTGAATCAAGGCCTAATGCATTGTGCTTTGAATCTAGGCTAAACAGGGGCTTTTACCAAAATTCAGAACCACCGCAGGAGTTATTCCTTCTCTTCACATCCTGTTTTGTGCCAACAATCTGAATATTCAGTATTTTCTACTTTTGCAAACTGAATTTCAGGCCCAACCCTGGATATTATTTACTACCTATGTTATCTGGTTGTACCTTATGTGTTTGATTAATTTTGAGAACTGCTTCAGTGTACTGCTGCAGTTTTTTAATCTCTCCATCCCCTCTGATTTGTGAAGCCACAGGTTGTAACTGGGGCACCTTGTATTGATGATCTATATTCCTGGGCTGTTGTAATTATAAAATATGATAGATTATTAACCTAAAGATATGTGGTAATAGAAACATTGTGATAATGTTGCATTATTTGTGGGTGCACAGTTATCAAACATACTGTTTTTTCTCATGCTTTGAAAATATGCTTGAAAACAAAGAAAAACCACATTTCTTTTGTAGGAAGAGCTATTAAAGTTGAAATGAAATGCTTTATTTAAAAAAAAATTAATTGAAAAAACAAACTAATAATTAACATAGTCCACGTGTCACCTTACAAATTACATATCTATTGTAAAAGTGAAAAAAGGCTTCTTACCTGCCAGTATAACATTTCGGAGAGAAATATACTCTAGGGGCATGAACACAGTTCTTAGCAGAACAGTAAAGGAGAAAATGATCTTAGAGGTGAAGCAAAAATATATTTCAAACAAAAACCCCCCCAAATAACCAGATGTTGTATTACTTGATATAGGTTACACATTAAACACGGGCTAGTGTTTAATTCTAGGTAGTTAACACAATATGTGCATAAACTTCAGTGGCAAATAAATGCTTTTTAGACTCACCATAGGTAAAAATCATTTCCTTTTACATGCCTAAACTGGCATTCATTTTTTTTTCCTTTTGCAAGAGTCAAATGCATAATCAAATCTAATGCAGTTCTCTGCCCTGATTGATGAGGTTTGTTTATGTCAGCAGCTTCCAGAAGAAACAAAAATCACTGAATTTAGACCTTAATAGTTCTTTTGTTTTCTATTTTTATAAAAATAATCAGATTACTTCAAAATGTATTTATTTGGAAAGACTGTGTGGGTGAAGGGAATGGTGGTAAGAGAGGTTAGGATGCCAGTTTAAATGCAGTTGACATCCCTTGTAATTAAAAGATCTTGATCTCTACTAGTCCAGTGGATAGCTACATGTAAGAAGTTTGGTCTCAGTCCAGTTCACAGAAGTCAATGGTATTCACTGCCGAAAACCATCAGCAGAAAAGTAAAGAAACAAATGATCAGCCTTTGCCTTTTCTGTTAGTCAGTCTAGTTTAGAGAAGAAGCACACTGGCAGGGCAGTTTGGGTAAGTCTGACTCTGCCTATGCTATAACTGTATATAAACAGAAGTGTTTATCTCCATGGCTCTCAAGCTAAAACTTGTTGAGGGTACTAACCCTTCTTACCAGCACATTTGGTATTAATTTTAAGGCACAGTATGTGATCTTTTAATGGTTTTAGATCTTAAACAGTTGTTGTTTGTGTAACTTTTTTATTAAAAGAAATAAATTCACCTTAAAAACATTTTAATTTAAAAATATATTATTTGGCAATTTTAAGTAAACACACATTTTATTGATTTGTAAGGCGTAGGGGTTTTTCCCTTCCCAGAAAAAGCATTTCAGAATATAACCATTTAAGTTAAGACCATTTGGGACCAAAAAAAGTCTAGATTTTTGCCATGATGCTCTGAAGAATTTTACTGACTCTCTCACAGTTACAGCTTGGAGTTTCATCACAACTTCAAACTTTGGTAGGACTTGAGGTAGTAGCAATTATTATTCAATCAAGAATATGAATGGTGAAATTCATTTTATCAGCACAAAGTCTGAGTAAATGGGATTCATATGGGAGTCTTACCTGGAGAGTCTGGGGGGAAAATTATCCTCCACCTCTACTAGAAACTAGTGTATGAAATGCCTCTCTGTGCTTATGACAGCCCTTCCTAACCAAGTCTCTGCAACTTCTCCAGCCTGTCCATGAACTCTTCCTCCAGCCTTTTTATGAACTCTTCCTACACACTCCTATGGATAGAGCAACAGTAAAATAGAGTTTGTAGCATGCTAAAGGCTGCAGTGCCCCCATGCATTGCCTGTCTCCATCCTCCTCCCTCACCCCACTCTCCCAGCTCAGATATAAGTACACTCTACACAACAGAAGTATGGCACTTCCACAGCAGTTCAAGAGCTTAACTACACACTGCATTAGTCCACAGCAGAGGAGTGTAAATTCTAAAGCCCACTATTGTGTTGTGCACTAACTGGCCCATGTTGACCCTGCTGACATGCAGTAAAGGTTCCTAAGTATGCATCAATGTAGTCTCATTTTAAATAACACAATATCAATATGCACTAGGAATCTTTCAATGTGTGCCAGTAGGCAATGTGCTAGTGCACAATAGGATTTACATCCCTCTGCTGTGGACTAATGCAATGTGTAGAAAAGCCTGTGAACAGAAGTGCACAATTTTGATCAGTAATAGCAATGAAAAGAGTAGTTTTCATAATGTATCCATACGATATTTGACACTTTGAATAAAAACACTAACATTTAGTGAAACTAATTCCACAGAACTGGTATATATATATACCAAACTTTTGGTTGAAATTACAAATGTTGATGAAAGAAGGAATTTTCAACAAATGCTTATGTAAAATTCCTCCCATATTCTACCATTTATAGAGAGCAGTAGAACTGGTTGGAAATTTTTGAAACCAAAAAATGATTTTTTTTTCAAAAACATTTACAATTTTCCCCTCCATTTTTGACCCACTCTATAATATCATAAATACACATACTGTTAGCTGTGTACCCTACAGTATCTTCTGTTTCTAGAACAGGAATGCTTAACTTCTGCAAGTCATATCTTATGAATTGCAGTTTTGCTTTGAAGTATGTGTAACAAGAAGGTAAGATTTTACTCTTGCCCCAAGTGGTAAGCAGATGCTGAACCACTGTGAGTAGATGCTGTTAATTATGGCTGATGTATAGGGCAAATATGGCTGATTAGACTCTACTCTGAATATTGTTTCCCCTTGGCCTGAGTGGTTAGCTAATATTTGGACCTAGCCAGGTTATTTCTGTTAGTGGGAGAAATGGATGATATGATTGGATTGGTGCAACCTTAGTTGTTGTTAGATGGTCCCCATATTATTTTATCCACAGAACCCCTGTTTCAGTCAATGCACAGGATGGATGTGCTCTGAGGATAGTCAAGGTTGTGTAGTGAAGACCCCTGTCTCCTTTGTTGCATATGCTGAAAGGTTTGTCATGCATGAGGCATGGGACTGCAGGAAGAGAGAATGATCTTGTGAATTTGAATGCTATCTTGGAGACTGTTGCTGCCACTTAGTTGCTATGTGATATCAGGCAGGTCACTTACATCAAACTTTTCAAAGGTTGTCACTTCTGGATGTTAAAGGCTGTATCGTAATTTGTTCGTATGCATTAAGGTTGCATAGCAGTGTTCATTCTGGAATTTCCTTACCTCAGAGTGCTTAACATTGCAACTTTTTAATATATTTTTTAATCCTTTCATTTGTATTTCCTAATTTTTTGTGCTTTAGTTGGTTTAGAGTCCGTTTTTCCTTGCTCAGGGTATGTCAATAGTACAAACTTAAGTCGACCTATGTTAGGTCAACTTACAGCCACCACCGTAATAACCACGTTTTTTTCCTTGTCCACACTACCCTCCTTCTGTTGGATGTGCACATCCTCACCAGGAGCACTGACTTAAGAGAGGCAGTGTGGGGGGGCTGAGAGTCTGGGCTCTCAGCTCTGTGTGAAGGTCCCTGCTGGGAGCCCAGTTGCCACCTGGGCTCTGCACTCACCGCCACTGGCTAGCACACCCATCAATTTCAACAAGGTCTATATTTGCCTGTGGATCAAAGACCTGCTTGTTGGCAGCCTTCAGTATAGCAATATAAAGGAGGTGGGAGTAGCCCTCTGGAAGCAGGAGCTAGGGTCTGGGAGAAACTTCCTACACCTGAGGGAAGGAACCCCTACGTACAGCAGCGGTCAGAGAGAAGGCTGAGGTTCATGTCACACTATATTGGAAACACCTTGTTAATAAAATGAGACCCCAAAAGGGATCATTTTTTGACTCTGCAAAATGTGCAGATTGTGTTTGTTGTTTAGAGCTTGGGAGGGACTCCACCAGCTCGCAACTGGGTATTTGTTAATTTACAATAACCAGGGATCGTGACTGTAGTGAATTTGCTTATTTGCATATCCTACCAAAATTGCTATTTAGAATAAATAATTTTAAATACATCAAATGTGCTAGACTTTGTGTGTAATTTTAAGAGCAGGCTCAGAGCAGAAATGATCTAGACAGAAGACTGGATGTGCACTGTTAATTTGATAACAAATAATTGACAAAAATATTTTTGAGGTTTCCTGAATTAGTCATTGCTCTGCATGCTGTATTCTCCAAGTTTTAAGCTGTAGCATTCTAAAACATTGCATTGACATGTGTTGCCAGGATTGCAAGTACGTTATCACAGGTCTAATGAAAGAAGTTAAAAGAGAAGTCAAGAAAGTTCAGTGCAATAATAAAAGCTTTTTAACTAGCAGAAACCTTTACTGCAAGGGCACGAGAATGGATTTTATGAGTTGGACTACTCAAGCTCTTTGTGGAAAAAGTGGAAACCTGACCTTAACAGAAGTCACAAATTTGGAAAAAAGAATCAACTCCAGATTAATCATTAGCTAAGTGGGGAGTGCAAAGAGGTCTCTATTGTACCTCTTTGAGTTGTAATATGAATTGATACTACAGTGCTTTATTGTAAAATTTTCTGACATTCAGCCTTAGAGCTGTTATGTTTGTGCTCAAATATCATGGCTATGAGCATGTTATATGGAGATTAGTTTAGCTAGTAACAAATAAAGGATGCAAGGAATGTTAACAGGGACTTTGGTTTGTAAGAACCATATTATTATGTCACTATATAAAGTGTGTTCATTTAACTGTGGATTTCTTTTATATTTTGAGCTGTCTTAGCAGAATGGACATCTGTGGATATTATTACACACATAGTGTAACAGCCTTAATACACCTAGAGTGCCATCTCATTGAGGAATGCTGAGACATACCCAGGTACAATCTGGACTGATGAACAGCTGTGTCACCTCAGTTCTCTAACCTGGGGTGCCTTTTCCACTGCTTTGCTGTGAGAGCTACCACTCCTACTCCGATCATGCATCGCTTCCAGCATGTAAATGACTCATAGTTATATATGAATGCTCTGGCCAGCCACTCTTGAATTACACCGCAGAGCAACACCAGCAAACTCCCAGTCTGAGACTTTCCCCAAAAATGTGAGACTTGTACTGCCCAGCCCCTCCTGGACAATACAAGCTCATATAAAATCCGTCATTTCATTAATAGAAAATGATGTGCACAAATGCTGTTATCCCACATGGAGTTTCCCAAACACTTCAATCTAAACACTAGTTTAGATAAAACAATAAAACACATTTATTAATTACAAAAGGATAGATTATAATTAATGAGGCATAAATCAGAATTGGTTACAAGAAAAATAAAAGTAAAATGCAACTAACGTCTAACTTAACAAACTAGAGTAAATTCAAAGTAAAGGTATCTCTCACCACATGTTTCAGCAGTCTTACTGGCTGAATCTTTCAGTTAGGATCCCTTCCCCAATCCAATGCCCCTTCCTTTGTCCTTCAAATGTTGTGGGTTCCATGGCAGAGAGAAAGGGAGGAATAATTTGGGGAGTTTATTCTCCCTTCTTGTTGTTCTTTCTCTTCTTTGAGAAGCATCTCCAGCTGAAGTTCAGGAGAAAGTCTGTGGTCGGGAACCCCAAGCTGTTTCTCTGTCAAGATGGGGATTTTTCACCTACACCCCCTTGTGGTTAGATGTTGGCTGTGTGTGTGTGTGTTCATTCGGTGTGCTGTCCCAGTTCTTAACAGATAGCAGACCTCAATAAAACTGCCCAATAAATCCACAGATTTGGTTTCTAGTGAAGGCACCCAGCGAGGTTTATTGTCGACAAAGCATGGTAATAGCATCTGGCAGACTATACAAGGATATTAAGACATGTATGCTCGTGACAATGGACGCAGCTCAGTCAGTGGCAGGACTTTCCACTGGTTGGCCAAAGACACTCCCTCTGAGATACCCCAATACAAACAAATTAATACTGCCCCTTTGTCATAGTTAGTTACTGCCCCTGATGTCGGTAGTTATCACCCATCATTTTGTATATATTGGTTCAATTAAAACATCTGTATTGCATATCGTCATTCTGACCTTTTCTTTTAGGAGGGGTCAGTGTGTTCCCTGTTATCCTTAGGGAATGTTTTTGTACCATTCTTAATATTGGAATGTTCTGGTACCACTTGATATGGTTTGAGTGAGTATTCTGTGACTAGCACTTCTCAGGAACGTGTATGTTTGCAATATCAGCCCTGTTCTTGCCAAATTCTGTAAGCAGGTCCTGCCTCATACCAAGCCCTCTAATTCAAGGGCTTATGTCTCAGGCACTTTTCCTACTACACCCCTCTCCTGCCAAAGAATGGCCACTTAACCAAGTGATGGTCCATTTGATTCTGCTGACACCTGGCTGATTCGTCAGTTTGCCTTTTGTCTCTGGGGAACTGATCTGTGGTCGCTTGCCAGACTTGGAACATGTCCGAGTAATATCATACAGAAGAATCTTTACTTTACATACAATGTTGCCAAGCATATTTTACCAGGACAATAATGGTTAGCAAATTTAGTTTCCAAAGATACCTCACAAGGCATACTTTGTACATAATTTATCACAATCCTGAAAAATGTGTGAATCACAGGACTACAGACCATAAATGCTAGCTGCTCACTTAAGGATTTTAGAGTGGGGTGATCAGTACACAACCAGTATTAACTTAGCTCTCACACATTGGGCAATCTGCTTTCAATCCAGTTCTGTAGTAGGAAGCTACCTGCATTTCAGGTTGAATGCAGACAGCATAGCCACACACACTCATACTTTTCAATTCATGCTACATTAAATTCCTAGCTGAAATAAACTCTACCAAAACGAGTTCAGCTGTGTTGTTCAACCAGGTTTCTGTAACACATGCACCAATGTAACGTGTGCAATATGGATGCTTTCATTGGAAGTAGACACAGTAGAATGCAGAAATGAAGTGGCACAAAATATTTGTTTTAGAATATCTATTGTTGCCTCCAAAACATGACTGGAAATACTTCACCTCCAAAGCAAAGCCACTATGAAAATGTAGCCCTTAGTCCTAGAAACACAGTACCTAAAAAGGAAAACTCCATCAAATACATAAAGAAAATCAACAGTGTCAGATACTGACAGGTTGACACTATTCTTAGCAGTGTGCTTTCTTTAGGTATTTGTGGGGTGAGGAATTGTGGGATTTGGAATTTGGGGGGGGGGTTGAGAGAGAGTTGTTTTTGGCAATGCTTTCTGGGACAGTTTCCAGAAATGAGGGAAACATGATGGCTCAAATGCATATCCAAATATCCCTCCTAGCTACATAGACTCCTACCTTCTCTCTTCACAGGCTCCTAAACTTTGTACATGTGGTCTAAATCATCTCACCTTCACTTCATTTTTTCCCTCCAAAAAAATGAAAGCAAGGATAATGAATACTGCAGAATTTGGACAGATTTAAATTTAGCCACTGATTCCTCCCTGCCCCTTACCAGATTATACTTGATTATATGGAGATATGGCATGAAAAAGGAAATTAAAGATGTCACTTTACTTTACAGCTCTCAAGACTGAGACAACTCTGCTTTTGACCTATCCCTTTGCCACTAAAACTAATAATGCAGGGATGTAATATAATCGCTATAATACAAATGTTCATTTATGACAGTCTATATTTGTAGCATCTAAGCTTCTGTGCCAGCTTAGGCTTAATAGTGGATTAATTCTTCTCTTGTTTTTCCACCAGTGATGTAGGCCAGGAATTGTTAGTTTGTCTCAGTCAATTTTTTTTTTACGGAGGCTGCATGGGGCTCAAAAGCTTAATAAGTCTGTCCTTTTTTACATGAATGTCCCTCTTGTGGGAATTTAACCTTGACTTACTTTCCAGAAAATAGTTCCACACAGATGTAGCATGTCATGCACTGGGGCATTACAGTTATAATGTACTTTAATTTTGCAGTGTAGTTTTAAAATAATTGAAGGTGACTGAATAGTAAGATGAGCTGTTTAGAATATGAATTGCTAATAGTAAATTGCAGCACCATTCAGATATTAAAACGCTCATAATCAGGTTATTATTGGCACCCAAATCATTTCATTTTGATGGGTATAAACTTTGGAAATATAAGCTTAAACACTTTCCTTGGTTTGTAACATGAGACACTAACAAAAGGGAGTATAGTAAAATATTAAATCCTATGAAAATACAATAGTGGACAAATAAAGGATCTTTAATTACCTAAATAACAGTCAAAAAACTTAGAGCTACATTTTGAAACCCATAAACACAACTCACTTTGAATGTGCTCATTATAGAATAGGAATTCATATTGCTTGTGAGAAAGGAGAAGAGGATGGTTTTATTTGTTTTTGAGGTTGTAAACATGGGTTTTTTAAGATAGCACTGGATTTCTGCTTGTATTGATCTGCACAAAGAAACAAAGAACAATTTAATAAAAACAATGGAAATAAAGTGCTGGAAGTTTTTAATAGTTTAGGATTCTTAATGTTGCTAAGCATCTGAATTTGCACAATTGCATAGCTCAAACCAGTTGTTTGTGTGGTCATCCTGAAAAGCCGACTGTCCAGCTGATCAGATAGCTTCACGGATTGAGCACTGTCGCCCTGTTTTTATTTCTTTTCCAATGCATGTGGTTATTACAGTTAATGGTAATGGGGGTTACAAGTATTACTTCCCCCTGTGTTTATTGGCATATTCCCCTACTGGTTACTTCTCTGTAGAAGTCGGATGCTAAGGAGACTAAAGTTATTGCTACCACTGAAAGGAAAAAATGACCTCTGTGTGTTTGACTTTACAAATCACATTTAAGTTCTTAACAGACATCTAGAATGGTCTGTTTATCATCTCTGTGTATCACTAGAAATATATTCTTCCTTGAGGTCCAAGAGGGAAATCTGTTCCTATAAATTTGTCTCCTGAGGGATATTGCCTTCTGATACTCATAAGCATCCTCTTTATCTTAATCTACATCCAGAGAAGACTTTTTTAACAGCTATAAAATAAAGGATTAGAGTCTTCCTTAACTTCATTTACTCACATATATATTGCCAATAGTTACTTAGTCAACCTTTAAATTCATCCGTGTGTGTGTGTGGAAATAATGAGGCGGCCCACACAGTTTCCATTCAGAATTGCAAATGAGTGGCTAAACTCAGGGAGAGAGACTTGATCTTGAAGCCAATTACCATACCATCCTTTTTTGAGTGCACATTGTCCCTTATCCTGCAGCAATTGCGATCTGCGTTCTAGGGCCTCTACATTGTGCACTCAGTGGACTGTTAAGCAAAATAACAAAATAATAATACAATGCCAGCAACTAGACTTTTTGAGAACAAGATACACCTGAGAATGTTAATTGCATTGGCCTGATTCCATAAATGAATATCTACAGGGCTGCACTCCATCTTCAAACAGGCTAACAATCAGTTATTACTCTGTATACTATGCTGGGCTGGGCAGAGCAGGACCCAGGAAGTCAATGGGAGTTTCTCTACTCAACCCTATTTCCAGTCTATAATCCCTACCCTCACTGCCTCATCCTCTTAACCATTCCTCCCTCTTTGTTCCCCAAGATTCCCTGGCAGAAGTTCCAGTGCAACAAAATGGTCTCTGGAGGGTGGAAAGGAAATATCTGATGTTGTCATAAACATACAGTTAAGGGTTAATTCCTCTTTGACCTGTAAAGGGTTAAGAAGCTCACATAACCTAGCTGACACTTGACCAGAAGGACCAATATGGGGACAAGATACTTTAAAATCTGGAAGGGGAAAAAAGTCTTTTGTGTGTCCTGTGTGCGTGCTTTTTGCCGGACACAGAGAAAGAAGGAGCCATCCCACTCCTATAGGGTAGTGAGTATTTAGAGAAGGAATGTATTAGATTACTTTTATTTTCTATTTGTGATTTCTTTTGCAAAATAGAGGGAGGATAAAATTGGGTTCTTTGTGTAACTTTAAAATTTTGCCCAGAGGGAAACCCTCAGTGTTTTAAATGTTTGTCTGTGAGATTATCTTGCATTCTAATCTCGCAGAGGTGTTCTTTTCACCTTTTTCTTTAATTAAAATTCTTCTTTTAAGAACCTGATTGATTTTTCATTGTTTTAAGATCCAAGGGTTTTGGATCTGTGTTCCCCAGGACTAATTGGTGAGGGTATATTCAAATTAGTCTCAAATCTGCCCAGGAAAGGGGAGGTTAGGGACTTGGGAAATATTTGGGGAAAGGCAGAGTTCCAAGTGGCTCTCCCCTAAGATTTGGAACACACTTGGTGGTGGCAGCTTACTGTTAACCTAAGCTGGTAAATAAGCTTGGGGGGGGGTCTTTCATGCAGGTCCCCACATCTGTACCTTAAAGGTCAGAGTGGGGAGGGAACCTTGACAGATGTTTAGAAGGGGAACTGATGACTAGATTATAGAATGCACCTTGAATAAGTCAATTGCTTATTTCCTTTGTTTGTGGTTTGCACTGGTGGGATACACAGTCTAGGAGCTGCACAAGATTTTTTTTTTTAATCTGGGAGCATCTTTTTCTTATACTCATATATGCAAACTTAAAAAAAGAGAACATAGCGCAGAACTGGAGATTTTTTTCTACAAATATATTTTCACAGATTGTATGTTCTGCTGAAAAGAATGTATGGTGAGTGTCCAGCTGTAGGCTTATCAGCTCTGTACCTTCCCCTACAACCTTCCGCCATGGTGGGCTGCCATTACCATGGCAACACTCAGTCACTGCATGTCTTCTCCATCTCTCTTCCATTTTGTCCTCACCTATTATGCCAAACATCTGCATTTCTGTGATGCTGCTACCTTGGCAACAGATGACAGAAATCCACCTCTGCATCTCCTCCCTCTGGTTACATGCAAGTCTATACCAAAACAAAAACTATATGGGCTCAGCTACTTGGGAAATAAAATAGTCACTAAATTATTCAATTTTATAATGAATTTACTGTGTTTTATGCATTAAAGATGTGATTGAACACCCAAGGTTTTCTTCTGTTTTGTTTTTGATAAGGGGAATATTTTTTGAAAGTGGAATCTTCCTGAGCTTCATCAGAAGGGTGATATAGAACTTGTTGCTAAAGGCTTTTGTTCCACTCCTTCATGTTTAAACCTGGGCTTAGTCATTGCAGAGTGCCAGCCTGTTGCTCTCGTGGGCTTCAGGAGTCTAGATGTGGATCCAGTACTGAATTGAGAAGTGTTGCATCTGGAGAGCTAGTGTAATAGGTGTTCTCTGACTTATCAGTAAATGGGATTATGCATTATGTACTAGGTGCAGCTTCTTTATGAGATTTACTTGATGTTTGTTTTGCATTGAAATAGTGCTATAAAAATCATGTTAAGCATAGAATTGCTCATTGGAGCTAAATCCTGAAAATGAATGTCTTTGAATTTGCTCACTCCACTATATACATATTCACCAATTGGAGGTACATGGAATAAACCTGTACTAATGAATATTTGCATTTTCCCCTACCAAGGAAATCAGCAGTCAAGCCTTATAGTTCTAAACATGAATTTCTACTTCATGTGATGCAGAAAAACGTAGTAGATTTTGTAGATCTTTGCTGAGTCCATAAGAATTTCTGAGACTTGGTGCTTTACAAAATAAATCAGTGTGCGTTTGGTATATATTTATATATCCAATTCAAGATAAGCCCTAGACCCAGAGCAGTGGGGAAAAAAATGTAGTATTCTAGTTTGCTACACAGTAAGTTAGACAACTGACACTATTTATGTGTAGGAAATGACCTTAAAGCTATTCCTGTGGTGGCAGGTTACACAATAAAAATATATATAATGCAGAAAGAGTCACAAAGTATTGCTCTCAAAGCAAATGTGTTGATAAATATGGCATTTCTGTGAGCTCATCCCACTCATTGGAAATAATATCTAAGTTGATAGCTGCATATGAATGATACTGTATGTGCTTCAGAATTGGAATGATTCTTGATCAAGCTGCAGTCATTTTAATAAAAAAGCTAAATGCTGCTCTAAACTGGACATTTATATATGACTGTCTATTTCTATTAGTTCTTTTCTAGAATGAGTTTGTTTACTCTGTCCTTGCATTCCTGTTTTTATTTGAAGAGTAAATTAATTGAAATGGAGAGCCATCCATATTGAATGGGGCGGGGTGCATGAGCAACTTTTTTCTTTCGTGTATGATTTTTTTTCAGTCAACCCCTGTGAAATCATAGAAAGATAGGGTTAGAATGGTCCTTGAGAGGCAGAACCAAGTATACCTAGACCATCCCTGACAGGTATTTGCCTAAGTTGTTTTTAAAAACCTCTAATGATGGGGATTCCATAACCTCTCTTGGAAGCTGATCCCAGAGCTTAACTACCCTTATAATTAGAAAGATTTTTCTAATATTTAGCACAAATCTCCCTTGCTGCAGATTGTCTGTTATTTCTTGTCCTATCTTCAGTGGACATGGAGAACCATTGATCACCATCCTCTCTGAACAGCCCTTAACATATTTGAAGACTTATTAGTTTCCTCTCCTCCCCCCACAAAAAAATCTTCTTTTCTCAAGACTAAACATGCCCATTTTTAACCTTTCCTCATAGGTCAGGTTTTCTAAACTTTTTTTTATAACTTCAGGGGAGAGCAACAGGAGTCTATGCAGTTTATCCACATCATTCTTAAAGTATGGCACCCAGAAATGGACACCAGAATACAAGCCTTTTTCACAACTGTATCACTTTGTAGGCCCATATTCAATTTGTGATCCTCTATAATCCCTAAATCCTTCTCAGCAGTACAGCTGCCTAGCCACTTCATTATCCAAGTCATTAGTGGAAAAAATTGAATAGTAGTGGATCCAGGATGGACCCTATGACACTCCCGCCCTTGACATATTGACATTATTGGCTATTGCATATCCTCCTATTATCCTCTTGGTGCTTAATAATTTGTTTCAGTAATTTTACAGGTACTAAAGTTCAGCTGACTGGTGTATAAGTATTTGAAAATCAAGCTGTTTGGTTTTATTTGGAGAAATAAATTACATGAGTTGTTTGTTTTTTCTAATTGGATGAGTTGAGAGTTTAATTTCCAAATAAATATTTTCTGTTTACCAATTAAAAATATGTATTTTCATAACAGCTAGCCCTGCAAACTCAATTTGGACTCTGAGTAATGCTTAGTTTTCTTCCTTTTGCAGCCTCTGTAATAAAGTTGCTCCAACCCAAATTATGCCCTTTGCTACATCTATGTAATCCCATTGTTTTCAGATGGTCTATGAAGGTGATACATTTATAACCTATTGTTTTCAGTTTGTTGGCCAATGTGCAACTAATGGAATTCAAACATTTATAGCACCTTAGAGACTAACAAATTTATTAGAGCATAAGCTTTTGTGGGCATATGCATCCGAAGAAGTGGGCAGTAGCCCACGAAAGCTTATGCTCTAATAAATTTGTTAGTCTCTAAGGGCCACAAGTACTCCTGTTCTTTTTGCGGATATAGACTAACACGGCTGCTACTCTGAAATCAAACATTTATGTTTGTAGAAGAGCGGGGCTCACCCCTGTGGCACCTCCTGCTGGAGTTCTCGGGAATTAGCTCATTCCCAGCCTTGGAGCGCCCTCTGCAGGCCGGTGTGCCGCAGCTGCTTGGCCCCCATGTGCCTCCCAGACCCAGTGCCCAGTTGGCTGGGGTGCTGCCCCCGGCAGTAACCCCTCACAGCTTTGGGTCTCCCCCTCCCAGGGGAACTCCCACCCACTATCCCCACTTCGCCTCAGTGTTAGGCTACTGCCCAGTCTCTATCTAGCCCCCATTCCCTGGGGCAGACTGCAGTATAAGCCACTCATCATAGGCAAAGGAGTTTGGACCTGCTACCTCTGCCTACCCATGGGCTGTCTCCTGCAACCCAAGTGCCCCTTTGGTCTTACCCAGACCTGCAGCCTGGGGCTTTCCTAGGCCAGAGCTCCCTGGCTCCCTTGGCCTTTCCCCAGCCCTGCTCCACTCTAGGCACTTGGTTAAGCTCCCTGCAGCCAGGCCCTTCTCTCCCTGAATGCAGAGGGAGACTGCTGAGCTACTAGCTCCCAGCCTCTTATATAGGGCCAGCTGAGGTCTGATTAGGGCATGGCCCAGCAGCGGCTGCTTCCCCAATCAGTCTAGTGCACCTCTACCTCGATATAACGCTGCCCTCGTGAGCCAAAAAATCTTACCACGTTATAGGTGAAACTGCGTTATATCGAACTTGCTTGCTTTGATCCACTGGAGTGTGCAGTAGACTTTCCCCCCCCCCCCCGGAGCACTGCTTTACCGCGTTATATCCGAATTTATGTTATATCAGATCGCGTTATATCAGGGTAGAGATGTAGCTGCTTCCCCCTGCAACATCCCTCTCCCAGGGCTGTCTTTAAACCCCTCAGGGCAGGACCGGGTGTCCACTCCGCTACAATGTTTAATGATGCAAAAAAGGAACTGAACCCAATTCACTTCTTCAGCTATATTGGCTCTGTTGTGGAAACAAGAATAAAAAGCAGTAAACACTTATTTTAGCATTAAAATAGGCAGATAGGGCACTGAATATATACAGCAAATAATCATTTATAGTATAAAAGTGTCATTTTCAAATAGAAACATTTCAGAGTAGAATCACATTTTAACACCTGAATGGTTTTGTCTCTGATGCTGATTGTATTTTACCGTGAAAAATATGAGTGAAATCCTGAACCCACCAGAGGCAATGGCAAAACTCTCATTGACTTCCCTGGGGTCAGGATTTCACCCAAAATCTTTCTCTACACTATAAGCTAGGGGTATGGTTCCCAGCTCAGCTAGTGTGAGTATAAATAATAGTGTAGCCATGGTAGCACACGGTACTAGCAGCGTGGTTAAGTCATGCTGAGTGCATATGTAACCCACACACTTCCTGGATGTGGTTCTGTCCCATCCAGTGGCACTGAGACCATTTAGAGAGAGAGAAAATGAATCTGCTCTACAGCCTTAGCTAACAACCAGTTGGCTTTTTGCTCATGTGGTAGAGGCTCATGCACTAAGCTCCAGAGGTCCCAGGTTCAATCCCACCCATGGACAAATGGGGTCTGTTGGCATTACACATACTCATGGGATTCAGGCAGATTTATACTCTGCACAACTAAGCAGTTTGCTGCTCATGCTACCCTGGCTATACTACTTATCAATGAGAGGTAGTGTGAGTATGTGTACGTGAGGTGGGAATCACACCCCAGCCTGTGGTGTAGGAGTATAAGTGTGTGTTTTGATACCATTTTTAAGTTCAGAATGATCAGCAATTTCATCAGTGCTTGATGCTTTTTTGGTCAAATTCATGAATTTGATAAGACTGTTTTCTACGTTAGTGCACTCAATAGCGTTTAGTGGCTTTATGATTCTAGTAATTTTTCTTCAGCCATTAATGCAATGATAGATACTTGATAGATAGGGTTTTAAGATGCTCCACTTACAGGAATTAAACGTAAGAATTACCACCCATGATCTAGCTAATCCAGTATCCTGTCTCCACCATGACCCATGTATATGCTTGATGGAGGGCATAAATGGCCTATAATGCACCTAAATAGAGAAATTCTAATGCTTGTGGAGGTAATTGCTTCTTGGTGTTCATTGGAGGTCAGTTTATATCTTGAAGCATTAGGTTTGGTAACTCTAGCACTTTTGTCTCAAGAGGTTCTTATTCACACAGGGCCACATCTTGATCTTGTGAAGACCTTACACTCTACATGACAGCATTTCTCTGTCTATGTAATGCAATAACTTTCCACAGCACATCTGATCAATTCTAAAATTTCAGGGACTGTTTTAGGCCAGAACAATATTGATTTTTCAGGGGAGAAAAGAGGGGACCAAAGCCCCTGCCCTCTGATTAGTATAAAATAATAATTGGGTGGGGTAGGTGGGAATGGGGGAGGGGACACAGCCCATGTTATGTGGAGAGTGTGACAACTCACGAAGTGTTTACTCAAAATAGTTAAGTGATACTATCACAGAGGAAGGGGAAAAAAGCAGCAGCAGCATTCTAACAAAGATTATGAAATGTCTTAGCAATATTTTGTTGATGGGGAAAGCCTTGTTTAATCATTCTATCTATAGTGTTGCTAAAGTAACACAGACTATTATCCAAATATGTTTTGATCATGACCTTTACTATATTGGCTTATTTAGTTCTGTCTCCTTTAGAAGCAGTTTTAAAAAATAGGGGTCACCAATATATTCTCTATTTAGGGTGACCATATGTCTTGTTTTCACCAGGACAGTCCTTTTTTTAAGCCCTGTCCCAGCTGTCCCAACATTTTTGGCAAAAGTGAGTATTTGTCTCGTTTCCTCTTGCCAACTTGATCAGTTGGCAAAAGCAAGTGGGCCAAATGCCCAGTTTTGTCAAAAAAAGTGGGGTACAGGGGGTGAGCTGTGAAGCCAGCCTCTCACAGGGTGGGAGGAAGGGGGAGAAGACAGGGCCCAAGCAAGCAGTGATGCCATTGTCAGCCTCGTGCGGGGAAGGGGAAGGCAGGGATTGAGCAAGCAACGATGCCAGTCTCGCGTGAGGTTCAGGCAGGGATCCAGTGAGCAGTGATGGCAGCCCCACATGGGGAGGGGGACTCGAGTGAGCGGCTCGGGACAGCCCCATGTGATGATGTCTCCTTTTCTCTTTGGGAAATATGGTCCCCTTATTTCTATTATACACGCCAACCTCAGCACTATCTCCAGAGATGTGAACACTCAACCCAGAAACTCAAGACGGAATCATCATAATACACTGCTATTTGTTAATGTCATTTTTACAATAAAATATTGGTACCATATTTATCTATGAATTTTATACTCCAAAAGTTCTTGTTAGCATTAATAGTGCATGATGTCAGTACTAATGTGAGTGTAAATAGTAATAACTTTTATGTTATCTGCAGATTGACGAGGTTTTATTTTAAAAATTTAGTAGAGATTGACTGATTTAAATCTGATTAACTTCTAACTGTGTTAACAGGACATCCAAATTTTTTAAATTAAGCTTTAATTTATTTAGGAGGAAACTTTTGGAAAATCAATCATATTTTGAAGAGAGGGTCAAATCCAAGTATTGCTTGAAATAAAATTAAACTGTTACATTTTATATGACTTGAGTTACAATTCTATTTCAGGACCCTTGTGATTACCCAAATCACTACTGTTACTATGCATGTAATGACATTAGCAGAATGATCTACATAACTCTCTCTAATTCACAGTTGTCTGCAGTTGCTCACCTTGCTAGCTGGGGTGAAGCTTTGATGGGGCTGGGAGCAGTGGAGAGATCTTCTGGGGTAGTTGGGGAGAAATCTCAGAGCAGTTGAAGCAATGTTCTATGTGGCCCCTCTCCTTTCCTTTTTCTCTCTCCCCCTTCTCATACCTTTGCTTTCAGCATATGGGGGCTACTTGACTTTTTCCCCTTAACCCCTCTTCCTTCTTTTCTTATGCTGAAGATCATGGAATGGGGTATCATATGCTGTATCTAGGGCCCAGACTCTATGACCCATCTTGCCCACTGTTGCTGACACTATTGGGAGCTGGGGGTGCAGTCTGAAGGGGCTGATGCAGTTTGCTGTTTAGGCCAGGTAGTCATTTCAGGCTCCCTGTTTCAGTCCCACCCTTCCTCTATTTGTAGGACCTCTGGTAATACCAGGTGCAAGGCTGATTGCCAGTTTTGGGGTCTGGAACAGATTTTTCCCACATGGCAAAATGACAAACTGCTGTGAGATTTTTTTTTCACCTGCAATCCACCACCCAAAAGACCTGGTTTTGGTGGGTTAAATTATAAGTATTCCAAATGCAGTGGGTTCCAAGGCAGTTGATGGGTTAGAAAGGGTCTGATCGAGGTCCCTGTAAACTAGTAGACTGCTGGGTATTAGTCCTGGGCACTGCAATGCCTGATGAGGGGGCTGCTTCTATTTCTTTTACAGCTTATGACTCCTTTTCTCTCTCCTGCTTATGGTGTGGAGGAGGGGAGTGGATGGGACTCTGGCTTCCAGTCAGGGTCCCATGGCAGGCCTGATGATGATGTAAATGGGAGGTGGCATTCACAATCACCCCGAGTTTATAGTTCATCAGGGCCATCAAAGCCCTTTTAGAATTGTATCTGGTTTCTGAAGTTCACAATGGTATCTCTTGTCAGAGAGAGACCACAGTTTCTCTCTTCCCCTTCCCCCACCCGCCCGTCCCACCCTGAATATGCTAAGGCCTGGTCAGAATCAAGCAGAGCAGGAACTTGAAGCTGGGTTTCCCACACGAGTGCCTTAAGCACTAGACTAATGACTATGCAGGGTTAAATGTGTCCTTTTTTTTCTTTTTCTTTTTTTTTTTTAACATGACACTTTGAGAAGTCTTAGTTTTGTCCTGATATAGATCAAAACTGTGAAATTTTTAATGAAGTTAAATTCTAATTTTTTACCATCCCTAAACAGTTCTATGTCTACATCAATCTATATCTTGGTCTTTCTTCCCTGTCTATTTTGTGGCTTTAATAATCACAAGTCACCATTCCCTATAACTAACTTATATTTTGATTGCAATCAGGACATTGCAACTACAACTAATTTTAAAAGTGCAAAGGTTTCATCAGCTACTCTTGCAGAACTAGTGTGTATTCAAGCAGCTACAGCCATGGATATCAATCTAATTACCTGAATGGTAGATTGTTTTAGTTAGTTATAACTAAATGTACCAAGATTCTATAAATATAACTGCCAAATTAAGTACAGAAATACTAGTATTTGAAATACTCTATTATACATAGAGCTTGATTACTAGCACATCCTTTGCCTGCTTTCATGTTATTCAAAGATAGTTAACATGAAAAAAATGCTATTTTTTTGTATACTTTTTCTTGGTTAAGTACAGTTCATTTGTCTGATCTGCTTTGCATTCAAAGCAGCACATGCCTAACTATCAGTGCACATCCTCTTAAGTTTATGCTTTGTCTTTACATATTGCTGTACCTGACCTTTGTTGTGCAAATGAGGGGAGAGGGTTTTTTAAGTTGCTCTCCCATTCCCACAGGGAGCTTGTGAAGTAATAGGCCAGGATACCGACAAAATGCTTCAGCGAGAATGAAGAGCTGGGAGCAGGGGTCCAAAGTCCCTACTGCTCCAGTCCTAAGTGGGCTTCAGCTGCCAGCTAAAGATCATGAAGGAAGACGCTTTGTTGACCAGTGGGTATATTTTGGTGTACAGCATATGTGCTGCCTATTCACACTGCTTGCTTTTAAAAACCTCATCTCACCGCATTTCCTCATTAACCTCTCTCACCTACAAGTGGTCTCTAGTCTCCTCCAGCTCTAGTCTAGTTGCAGCAAAAAGAGCAGGATTAGGGTTAAAATCAGCACCCATAAAGTTTAGTTTTCAATGAAGGGTTATGGAGGGGAAAAATGAATCCTGTAAGTAAAATTTAGTCTTCCTGTTGAGTGATAAGTCATCTCTACCTTCTCTGCCAAAGTTGTATTGGCTTTGTAGTGCTAGCAGAGGTAAAACATAACACTTAGCGATTTAGAAGGACAGCTTTCTATATACAACTTCAACCTGTGTACGTGTCACAACCTGTCCCAGTACCCCATTGTACAGTCACCAGTCTGAAAGAGGACCCAGTCCACTGGGTCTCCCACATGCATCTAAACTAGCTGGGTCTGGGAAGAGTCCAGTCACTGTTTCTAGCTCTGGAACTATCAAGCACACTCCCAGACTGAGACCTCTTGGCTGAGACCCTTCTTTGAGACATCAGACTCCACATGCTCTGTATCCTAGACCCTGAAACCAGTGCCTCAGATCTTCTGAGTGGCCTATGAATGCTCCATCTTGGCTGTGGGCTCTCTGGGCTTCTAGTTTAATCCCTTTGGGGACAATGTGGCAGAAGAGCAAGGAACACAAGCTTAGTAAAGGAATTTCTTACCCACAGTCACTTTACTCTTAAGCACTCAAGAGTTATAGAAATTTGAAAATAATTGAAGTCCTGAAACCTTCCTCTAGTCTGATCTAACCCTTCTGTAAGTCAGGTTTGTCAGCCTTCCAGGCTGGGTGGAGTCCCTCCTGCAAATCTTGCTTCCATGTGGCAATGAGCAGCACTCGTGAGTGCCAGACTGATAATATTTTGAGCAAATCTTATGAAATTAGGATTAATAATTTTTGGGTTACTGTGAAAGGACATGCCCTCAAACTGGTATGAAGGAGGCTAATGAGTTCCTTTGGGCCTATTCCATGCTAATGAGATGCACCTGCAAGGCTTATTTAGTCTGGAGGGGGAAGAGTTTAAAAGAGTGGGAAATCCCCACAGAAAGGGGTCGAACAGGAAGAAGGCTGTTCCATCCACAGACTGCTGGTAACACACATGTAGTCCAGCTGAGGAGAGGGCCATGAGACACACCATGCCTGAAGCTGCCCTCACTGGTGACAAAGCAGTTCACCCCAGGAAGAGGTGGAAGGTAAACCTTGTGAAGGTGCAATAGACTTGAGACTGAGCCCTTAGAGCTGAATCTCTGGTGCTGATGAAGATTCTGGTCCTTGTGTCAGCCAAATCCTCCTTTCTTGCAAGGGGAAGGGAAGAAGAGGAGCCAATCCCCTGTCTAGTATCAGAGGGGTAGCCGTGTTAGTCTGAATCTGTAAAAAGTAACAGAGGGTCCTGTGGCACCTTCTGTTAGTCTTAAAGGTGCCACAATCCCCTGTCTGTGGGTGATTGCTCTCAGAAAGCTCCAACAAGGGCTGCCAACTGGGGAAGAAGAGAGGGTAAACAACAGAGAGTGGGAGCTGGGGGGGTCCAGAGAGCCCCATTGTATCTGGTGGTGTGGCATTGTGTAAGCACATGGGACTCACCCTTGCGGCGCCTCCTGCTGGTCGTCTCAGGGAATTAGCTCTCCAGCCGTTGGAGCGCCCTCTGCAGGCCGGTATCCTGCTACTGCTTGGCCCCCGTGTCTCTCCCAGACTCCAGTGCCCCGTTATCTGGGTGCTGCCCCCTGGCAGTAACCCCTCACTCTCAGGGTCTCCCCTCCCCAGGGACCCTCAGCCGGTGGCTACTGCCAGTCAGCAATGAGCCCCTGCTCCCTAGAGCAGACTGCAGTATAAGAGCCAGTCATCACAGGCAAGGGGGTAGGACCTGCTGTCTTCCTCTACCACCCAGTACCTCAGGGGTCGGCCTAGGACCAGGCCCTGCAGCCTCGGGAGTCACCAGGCTGGAGCTCCCCTGCTCCTCTGGCCTTTCCCCAGCCCTGCTTCACTCTCATAGATTCATAGATTCTAGGACTGGAAGGGACCTCGAGAGGTCATCGAGTCCAGTCCCCTGCCCGCATGGCAGGACCAAATACTGTCTAGACCATCCCTGATAGACATTTATCTAACCTACTCTTAAATATCTCCAGAGATGGAGATTCCACAACCTCCCTAGGCAATTTATTCCAGTGTTTAACCACCCTGACAGTTAGGAACTTTTTCCTAATGTCCAACCTAGACCTCCCTTGCTGCAGTTTAAACCCATTGTTTCTGGTTCTATCCTTAGAGGCTAAGGTGAACAAGTTCTCTCCCTCCTCCTTATGACACCCTTTTAGATACCTGAAAACTGCTATCATGTCCCCTCTCAGTCTTCTCTTTTCCAAACTAAACAAACCCAGTTCTTTCAGCCTTCCTTCATAGGTCATGTTCTCAAGACCTTTAATCATTCTTGTTGCTCTTCTTTGGACCCTTTCCAATTTCTCGACATCTTTTTTAAAATGCGGCGCGCAGAACTGGACACAATACTCCAGCTGAGGCCTAACCAGAGCAGAGTAGAGCGGAAGAATGACTTCTCGTGTCTTGCTCACAACACACCTGTTAATGCATCCCAGAATCATGTTTGCTTTTTTTGCAACAGCATCACACTGTTGACTCATATTTAGCTTGTGGTCCACTATAACCCCTAGATCCCTTTCTGCCGTACTCCTTCCTAGACAGTCTTTTCCCATTCTGTATGTGTGAAATTGATTTTTCCTTCCTAAGTGGAGCACGTTGCATTTGTCTTTGTTAAACTTCATCCTGTTTACCTCAGCCCATTTCTCCAATTTGTCCAGATCATTTTGAATTATGACCCTGTCCTCCAAAGTAGTTGCAATCCCTCCCAGTTTGGTATCATCCGCAAACTTAATAAGCGTACTTTCTATGCCAATATCTAAGTCGTTGATGAAGATATTGAACAGAGCCGGTCCCAAAAACAGACCCCTGCGGAACCCCACTCGTTACGCCTTTCCAGCAGGATTGGGAACCATTAATAACAACTCTCTGAGTACGGTTATCCAGCCAGTTATGCACCCACCTTATAGTAGCCCCATCTAATTTGTATTTGCCTAGTTTATCGATAAGAATATCATGCGAGACCGTATCAATGCCTTACTAAAGTCTAGGTATACCACATCCACCGCTTCACCCTTATCCACAAGGCTCGTTATCCTATCAAAGAAAGCTATCAGATTGGTTTGACATGATTTGTTCTTCACAAATCCATGCTGGCTGTTCCCTATCACCTTACCACCTTCCAAGTGTTTGCAGATGATTTCCTTAATTACTTGCTCCATTATCTTCCCTGGCACAGAAGTTAAACTAACTGGTCTGTAGTTACCTGGGTTGTTTTTATTTCCCTTTTTATAGATGGGCACTATATTTGCCCTTTTCCAGTCTTCTGGAATCTCTCCCGTCTCCCATGACTTTCCAAAGATAATAGACTTTCCTTTGCTACCAGCAGCCGGGCCCTGCTCCCTCCAAGACCAGAGAGAGCTACTCTAGCGCGAAGCTAGCAGCCTTTTATAAGGACCTGCTGTGCTTTGTTTGGGGCATGGCCCCAGCTGTGCCTGCTTTCCTAAGCACCCTGGGCTTTTCCTTACAGCCCCAGCCCTCTCCCAGGTTTGGCCTTAACCCTGTCAGGGCTGTAGCGGGTAACCACCCTGCTACACACACACACACACTCAAAACCCTGGGGCTGGGGGGGACTCATGACCTTGGCTCCCCAAAGTTGGCCCTCCAGGGTCACCCCTAGCTCACACACCTTCTCTCGGCAGCCTCCCGGCTGCGGGCTACCTCCCGGAACTGGGCCTCTGCCTTCCGGCGGGCCTGCTCCGCAGCTTCCAACCGCGCCCTCAGGTCAGCCTCCCCCTGACCCTCCACCCTCAGAGTCTGGGTCCATTTGGTGGCCTGATCGTGGACCACTTGGGTCCCAGCCTCTTTCTGGGCCTTCTCGGTCTCCGTCCCTTGGTATGAGACCTGCCCGGCGACAGTCTGGGTCCCAACTTCCCGCTGGGTTCCCTCTGTCCCAGTTGCTACCTCCACCACTTCCCGCAGGTGGCCTTCGGGCCGGCCATCCGTCAGTCCAGCCGCTTCCACCTGGTCTAATTTCACCCCTTCTGGGCCCCCAGGCACCTCCTTCAACCGCCCCTCAGCTCTCCTGAGGGGGCAGTGCCTTTTAATGTGGCCCAGGGTACGGCAGCCCCAGCAGAATCCCTGTCTCTTCGCTGCCTTGGACCCCGGCTCCTGCCGTTGGTCCTTTTCTGTGACAGCCCTTCCTGGACTGCCCTGGGTCAGGCTCCTTGAGGCCGGGCACTCTCTCCATAAGTGCCCCTGTCGCCCACAGGCCCAACACCTTTCCTGCCTCCCGACTTCCTTTGTTGGGTGGTTTCTTGCGGGGGCTTGTCCCTTCCCCCATTCTGAGCGAGGCTCTCTGCCCCCATCCCAGTAGAGACAGTCCCGCTTCAAATGTCCATGGCATCCGCAGGCATAGCAAGCCCTGCATTCTGCCACAGGCCTCCTGGCCCTGGCACCCTGTCTCTCATACCATTCTCCACGTTTCTCTAGCAGGATGAACATAAAGGGGTTTAGCCTATGGATGGGTTAAACAGCCCACATTCTCTTCCCCCCACCCCAACAGAAAAAAACCCCTAACCTTCTCCATCTACTGGCTGAAATAGAATAACCTGAAATTAACTTCTGAAACTGTGATGAATTTGGCTTGTATATAAATTATTTTTGTAGCACAAATATATATATTTTCTTTCAGTCAAGATTCACGTGTATTCCTATGTGATATTTTACTGAAATACCTTTATAAAGTACAGAATAATCCTGTGAGATCCTGGGTTAATGGCTTTGCAAACAGTAAATTACCAGTAGTAAATTCAGAATATGTTCAGAGGTAAATAACGTGAGCTTCTATATTAATTATTCTAATGTATAATCTGTTTAATTTCCCTGTTAATTGGAATGATCTAATTAACAGACAGAACAAAAAGTAGGAAAGAGCCTTATTCTGTGGTTCTCCAGTGCACCCATGGGATAACCTTGTATGGAAATGTTATGCCTTTACATCCATCTGTTTGCCAAGCAGTACTCAGTTGCACAGATGGCAATACTCAAAGGACCCTAAATTATCAGCAGGAGATCAGGGACTTAGGGACTTGTAGTAGCTTACAAACTAAGTGCTAACTGCTGCTTATTCTAGTCCTGAGCATATAGATAGCTTGCCCAGCAAACTGGGAAATGCCAGAGGTGGTTGGATGAGGCACATGTTCTAATAGTTATGTTCATTCTCTTTTCTTTCCTTCAAAACAAACAATAAGTGTCCTGCAGCAATGTCTTTTGATGCCTAACAGAAACACTTTTTTCCTGAACTGATCCTCATTTCACTGAAGCGCATAATTGGGCTAACAATTATACTTATTTTTCCATTTCTAAAGTATGATTTTACTGAGCATACTGTTTCTGAAAATCCATGTCCAGTCGCCAGATGAACAGATCTATAGTAAAGCAGAGACAGAGTAGTTATAAGGATAGTACTGTTCTCTTCGCTAAACTAAAGTTCTTTGTTCAGTGTAGAGAAGAAGATAACTCATTCTTTATAATGTTATATGAAACCTCTTCTTCCTGGACTCCACTGCTTCAATGAAGAAACAGGGAATCCTGAGTACATCTGCCGCTAAAAACTATCTTTAGGGCAGGTGACCATGGACTGGACTACTAGATTTGATTTTCCTGAATTCCCTGAAAGTTTTTGGAAGAGGGGTATTCTGATTATATATGCTCCTCCTTCAACCTTGCTTCTTATCTATGGCTAGGTCTACACTACCTGCCTGAATCCGCGGGTAGAAATCAATCTCTCAGGGATCGAATTATCGCGTCTCGTCGGGACGCGACAATCGATCCCCGAATCGACGCTCTTACTCCACCAGTGGAGGTGGGAATAAGCGCCGTGGACGGAGAGCCCCGGAGGTCAATTTTGCCGCCGTCCTCACAGCGGGGTAAGTCAGCTCCGATAGGTCGAATTCAGCTACGCTATTCGCGTAGCTGGATTTGCGTATATTAAATCGACCCCCCCCCCCCGTAGTGAAGACCTGCCCTAAGGGTAAGTCTATATTTACTTCCTGGTCCAGATGTAAGCGATCCATCTTCTGGGATCGATTTATCGCGTCTTGTCTAGACGCGATAAATCGATCCCGGATCAATCCCGGAAGTGCTCGCCGTCGATGCCGGTACTCCAGCTCAGTGAGAGGAGTACGCGGCATCGACGGGGGAGCCTGCCTGCCGCGTCTGGACCCGCAGTAAGTTCGCACTAAGGTACTTCGAACTCAGCTACGTTATTAATGTAGCTGAATTTGTGTACCTTAGTCCGAAGTGGGGGGTTAGTGTGGACCAGGCCTAAGTATAGAATTCAGACTAAGAATTGGAGGTTCTGGTGCCAAGGACACATCTGAACCTCTTCTCCCAACAAGCTAGGGGACACCTATACACAGCTTTAAGGGAATGATTGAGTCCTATTTTTAAATATTCATAATTTGTATTTGAAAAACAAATAACTAAACTATTGTATTTGTCATCTAATGGAGAAAGTAATGGTGAGAGCAAGTAAAAGGCAAAATGTCAAAAACAATAAAAATATAATTTCAGGATAATAATTCTTAGTACTGATATAGTGCCTTTCATCTAGGATTGCCAGGTGTCCAGTTTTTGACCAGAAAACCCCGTCGAAAAGAGACCCTGGCAACTTCTGTCAGGTCCGCTGCCTCACCCGTTAAAAATCTGGTTAGCGGCACAGCGGGGCTGGCATGCTCCCTGCACAGCTCTGCACAGCTCCTGGGAAGTGGACGGCATGTCTCTCTAACTTGGGGAGGTGGCCATAGGAGTTCCATGTGCTGCCCCCACCCTGAGCGCCAGCTCCACAGCTCCCTTTGGCTGGGAACTACAGCCAATGGGAGCTGTGAGGGTGGCACCTGCAGGCAGGGGCAATGGGTGGAGCCTCCTGGCTGCGCTTCCATCTAGGAGCCAGAGAAACATGTAGCCTTTTCCCAGGAGCCACCTGAGGTCAGCACTCCCTGGAGTCCAAGCCTCCTCCCACACTCCAACTTCCTGCCTCAGCCCTGAGCCTCCTCCCACACTCTCTGAACCCCTTGGCCCCAGCCCGGTTCTCCCTCCTGCACACCAAGCTCCTCATCCCTGGCCCCACCACAGATCCCACACCCCCAAGCAGAACCCTTACCCCCTCCTGCACCCCACCCCCCTGCCCCAGCCTGGAGCCCCCTCCTGCACCCTGAACCCCTCATTTTTGGCCCCAATCTGGAGCCCACACTTCAGCCCAGAGCCCATTCTCCCTCCCACACCTCAAAGTCCTGTCTCAGCCCTGAGCCCCCTCCCACACATCTCATTTGTTTTATCTATTTATTTAATAGGTTGGCACATACATTACTACATTTGATGCATTTATTACTACAGTATTTGCTGTTCTCATTTACCATTTGAAAACTATTAGCAGTGGTATAATAGTAAAGGTATTAAATCATAGGAATATAGAGAATATCTGTAATACTCTAGTAATGCTATTTACTTTCAAATTGCAAATGTCCACTTTTTAAAGATAACCACTGCATGGTATGTAACATTACTGGAGGCTTTATTTCTTTATCAGCAGACATTGTTTTATAGACAAAAAGATTAATGTGTTTTGTGATCTTTTAAAATCTTACAGAATATTAAACATCTGGTTACCCTGTCAGACATTCACATTATCTGAATTCAAATGTAGCAAATGATGATGAAAATCCCCTAAGAATACTGAGTGACCATGTGAATTAACCACTATCATCAAAGTACATTTGTGTATTCCTCAGCATACTACCCCTTACTAGCAGTGCCTGCAACCTTTTCAGCAGACATTTCAAGAATTACTTTGACACTCGACAAATTAAAAACAGGTGTTGGAAGCATTCAAGTTTTATGCTTTGATAATTACTTTATCAAGCTGATTAATTTCTTTGGTTAGAATCGAAGTTTGTTAACATGTTAGCATTTTGTTATGCTTATACAATTCAAGATTTAAATGTTTAAGTTTTATTTTTGTTAATATTTAAAACAATTAAAAATACCTGAAGAAGGTTACATCAATGAACAAATTCCTTTACATATCTTACGTTGCAGTTACAGCAAAGAATCTTTGTATTTTAATAGATCAGCTCTATATGGGATTTTATGATTTCAGCTATTTAAATCTGAAATTTCACAGTGCTGTAATTGTAAGGAGTTGTGGGGGGTCGCAAGGTTATTGTAAGGTGGGTTGTGATATTGTTATCCTTACTTCTGCGCTTCTGCCAGTGCTGCCTTCAGATCTGGGCAGCCGGAGAGTGATGGCTGCTGGCCAGGAGCCCAGCTCTGAAGGGAGAGTTGTTGCCTGTGTAACACCAACAGACCCAGTTCATCAGTGGGCAGGATCGAACTGGGGATCTCTGGAGCTTAGTGCATGAGCTTCTACCGCATGAGCTAAAAGCCAACTGTGATCTACAGCCTTAGCTAAGAGAAATTCATTTAACTCTAAGTGGTTTTGGTGCCACTAGATGGGACAGAACATCACACCCAGAAGGTGTGTGGGTTACACCAGCAGCAGAGCAGACTTAAGGATGGCATGGTGTATGGTATTTCCACATTTATTTCTGTGCTGCTGCCTGCAGAGCTGGGCCATCAGCCGCCACTCTCCAGTCACCCAGCTCTGAAGGCAGCAGCACAGAAGTAAGGGTGGCATGATATGGTATTGCCACCATTACTTCTCCGCTGCTGGCGGCGGCGGTGCTGCCTTCAGAGCTGGGCAGCCAGAGAATGGCAGTTGCTGGCCAGGAGCCCAGCTCTGAAAGCACCAGTGCAGAGGTAAAGGTGGCAATACCGTGACCCCCCCTAAAATAAATTTGTAACCCCTCCCCCCCGCAACTCCTTTTTGGGGCAGGACCCCCAATTTGAGAAACCCTTGTCTTACCCATGAAATCTGTATAGCATAGAGTAAAAGCACGCAAAAGACCAGATTTCACAGTGGAAGACCAGATTTCATGGTCCGTGATGCGTTTTTCATGGCCGTAAATATGGTAGGGCCCTAATCATATTGCATACATACATACAAGAAGTCAAATTAATGTTACACATTTTCTAAATTTTGAGTGCTTGACTTTGCAAACTTGATGCTTTGGTCACATGGCTTTTGTGTGTAACTTTTGGGGGGGGGGGTTGTTTGTTGTTGTTGGTTGTTTTTTTTTAAAGCAAACTGAAAAAAACAGAAATTCTATCCTTGTGCCAATCTACTCCTTTCTGCAGTGAATTGGAAGCATCAATCAGCTCTGTCAGATTTATATTTTTACAGTAATAAAATATATCCATTCTCTGCCCTTTCATATAATCCCTGGTTTTATAATGTTACTAATTTATATGGTATCCTGATAGAATAAATTTGTTTAGAAACTGATATGACCCACTAAGAGTGGAAACTGTTGTCAATTATTTTCCTTTCCTTTGTTTCTATTTATCAGCCTACATGTACTGCTCCTCTTTAACAAGTAGTACAATATGTTTGTAGCATCATATTTTTTCCACAAAGACAGACTGATGTTTGTAGCTTGTGTTCTCAGGTACGTTAATATAATTGAGCATTTTATGACCTTTGCAGTATGATGTTTTTCTTGTAAATAATTTGTGCTGAGTCCAGACCTCAATGAATAGTGTAGCTTCACCAGAAGCAGACTGAAGAAGGCCCTAGGCCATTCACAGTAAACCCAGTCTCACCAAGAGAATTTTGAAGATAATAGAAAATTGACCTCCATCTGTTGTTGGGCAGAATCAATTCACCTCAGGCTTACCATACACCTTACAAGGCATTTAACAAATAACTTGAGCAGATGGACCTCTGCAGGTAATTTTGTTGAAGCAGTTCAAATAATCATTTGGACTACTTTTAGTCCTCCAGAGCAAATTTCTGGAAGATACAGTGCAATGTCTTTAACCTTTGATCTTCCTGAATGTTAATCCTTATCTTAGTTTGCAATTCACAAGTCTGTTGTCTGGATTTCACAAGTGAATCTCTGAACGTATAGTTGATCCTCTATATTGACTGTATATTCTTATTTTGCCTTGTGGGATAATTTATTTCAATATTTTAACAATTTCTAATTTAAATTTCTATAGAAGATGCCAATGGTTTGAAATTCCTAGTCATTCTTATACGTAGATATTACTGTGGATTCCTGAAAAAGTTCAAACCCTCTTTTAATCTTTTTGAAAGAGGAAAAATCTTAAAATGTTTGCAACATAGGGAGAGTCAATAATTTAAGTAGTAAGTTATTCGTTGTAGCTAACGTGCTGTTTTCTGTTTAAAAAGCCGGAGCATTAAAATACTACTTTAAGGATTGCTAAGAAGGGCTTGCTTATCTTCAAGGTTCACTTTTACTCTAATTTTAGATGTGAATTGAGTGTACAATAGATCTGTAAAAAATCTTTTGGCATAGTGGATCATAACTTTGATATTATGGTTAGCTAAATTTCCTTTTGATAATCATAATCTCAAAACTAGAACAATAGTTTATTGAAAGAAAGCAAAATATCTTTTATAATAAAAAACGTTACACTTATTCATCAGATTGTTCAGCAAGGATTAATTCTGGGCCTTTCTTTTCATCATGTACGTTAGCAACAGAAGCCAGGCAATTAATCAAGCACACAGTCTTTGCTGTGCTAATGATCCCATCCTTTAAACAGATGTAATAAATGTTAACATGTCAAAAATAAATTGCAGCTATTTTCTGCAGGAATTGAATAAGAGAACATTCATTTAAAATTTCTATTGGACTTAAATAAAACAATGGTGAAAGTCTTCCTTCCAGGAAAGATTATTAGTTCATTTTTAAGGCTGGCTCTTTGAAATTAGGAATTAAAACGATTGAATTCTTGTATCCTAAATTGTTCCTTACCTGTTCAGAAATACTTTTGGTACTAGCCTTGGAGCATTAGAAACAATGTGCATTAGAAATTTTGATATTTACAGGATTAAAGAACAAAAACAGCACACTTTTTTTTTTTTATCCCAGATTGCTTCCATGCTATCTGTTTCCATGAATTCAGACAACAAAGCAATGGCAGATTTTGCTTTATTTAGAGCTACCAGAAAAAAGCATTTTGCCTGTTTTTAATTGCATCTTTTTATTACAACACAGATGTCATTGGCTTCAGCAGCACTTCATTCAAATTTCTATTCTGGATAGAATTGATTTTTAAAAAAAATTATTTTAAAGTAGTTCTCTTGGGTGACCTCTTTGAGGGGGGAAGTCTTTTAATCCTCTCTCCAGATCTGTTTTTACAGATTATACCGGGGCCCAGAATAGCCTCAGTGTCTGTTGTTAACATGTTTTAATAAATAGTACTAGTAATATGTAGTTCTTATATAAAGATTGCTTTTAACCCTGAAATGAGACCCACTTGACAGATTTTTCTGACTATTTCAAGAGATGAGGAAAAGCATTCAGACAAATAACACCACCTTATAACCCATTTCTAGGACTGAAATCAAACTAATAATTTTTAGTTATTTTATTGTGAAATTAGTGCTGTGAAAAGGGTCTTGAGTTTACAGCCGTGGTGCCTAAAAGTCATCCTTTTACCACAGCTTAGGAACATCACATGCAGTGGCAATGCAACCATCCCCCCACCCAACTTTGCCTTTGTTATGACTTGTCTACACATGAAATGCTACAGCAGCATAGCTGTGGCACTTCAGGGTAGACACTACCTACGTGGATGGAAGGGGTTCTCCCATCAGCATAGGTAATCCACCTCCCTGAGAGGCACTAGCTAGGTTGATAGAAGATTTTTTATTTATTTTTTTTGGTCAACCTAGCATTGTCTAAAATGGGGGTTAAGTTGGCTTAATTATGTCTCTCCAGGGTGTGGATTTTTCATACATCTGAGCAACATAGGTGGGTTGACATAATTATTGAATATAGACCAAGCCTAAGAGAGTAGTATTTTGTTTAACTGGCACATATTTTGCACTTCTGGATTCTAGATGTGAGTGAGACCAGAATCTGAGGTGCCCAAAACCCACTCCACTATTATTTCATTTGCAGCTGTGAGCCAACACACAAGACATCTCATGACACCTCTTTTCTTAAACTTTCAGAGCAATTTTACAATTCATGATGTGGTGAGAGGTCTAGTTAGCTTCAAGTTATTGTGCAAAAGTTTGTCTGAAGAGAAAGTCATAAAATCTAAGGCCAGAAGGGACCATTCTGACCATCTAGTCTAACCTCCTCTATAGCACAGGCCATAGAACTTCCCCCAAATAATGCCTACAGCAGAGCTTTTAGAAAAACATCCAATCTTAATTTTAAAATGATCAGTGATGGAGAATCCTCCCCGGTCCTTGGCAAATTGTTCCAATGATTAACTACAATGTATGCCTTATTTCCAGTCTGAATTTGTCTATCTTCAGCTTCCAGCCATTGGATTATGTTATATCTTTCTGTGCTAGATTGACAAGCCGATTCTCAAATATCTGTTCCCCATGGCAAGTACTTAGACAGTAATCATCACCCCTTAACCTTCTTTGTTAAGCTAAATATATTGAGCTCCTTGAATCTCTCACTATAAGGCACGTTTTCTAATCCTTTGATCATCCTCATGGCTCTTCTCTGAACTCTCTCCAATTTATTAACCTCTGTCTTGCACTGTTGACTAGAAGTGCATATGTATTCCAGATGCAGTTGCGCCGGTGCCCAGAATTAAGCACATTGAACTTCATCTATCTCAGTCTCATAGCTGCTGTGCTTTGTCTCTTGTCTGATGGTATCACCATGGTCTGCTGACTACTCTGGGTGGAATCCTCAAAGGGACTCGGGCATTGCAACAGTGAACATCATGGTACCTAGGCACCTAAAATCATGTGATTTTAGGTGCCTAGACAATGAATGGAGGTAGGGAGATCTCCCACCTAAGCTAGCCAATGGGAGATGTGCTCCATACTTGTCTCAGAGATAGTCTAAATCCAGACTGCAGGGAAGCACTTTCCTCTGCTAGCAATCCATGGGATCCCCTCTCCTGGCTTAGGTGCCTATGTAGTTTCTTGCTGAAATGAATTAGGCACCTGTCCTGCTTCACAAAAAAGCAGCCAAAGGAGGAAGAGGCGGTAGTGCCCATCTTATAACTTTTAGCCTAGTAGTTAGAGAACTCATCTGGGACATTTGAGACCCAGGTACAATTCCCTCCTCCCTGGCAGAGAGGGAGACTCCCATGTCTCAGGAAAGTGATCTAACCACTGAGCTATGGGATACTTGTATCTGTCTGTCTCAGTCTCTCCTCTTGAAACTGTTCTATTGTGGATAAATAAAGAGATTGGAGCAGGGGAACTTGACCCAGGGTCTCCTGCACCTCAGTTGGATGCTGTAACCACTAAGGGCAGAGTCATTCTCTGTCTCTCTCTTATTTATTTATTTATTTATCCGCAGTGGGACACTCAACAGGAGGGCGCCCACATCACAATATCCTGTGGCTCAGTGGTTACAGCAGTCTCTGAGAGAGAGGTTTTGAACAGGGGTCTCCCTTCTCCCCCTCTGCCAGGACAGGGGAGTTGTGCTGGGTCTCCTACATCCTAGATGAGTACCCTGAGCACTAGGCTAAAAGTCATACCACCATCACATCCTCTGGCTGGATTTTGAATGGGACATGATCCAGTAGGTGTGCTCAGAGGGCACCTACTAGATTGGGCCCCTTGGGAGAGTTAGGTTGCCGAATGCCTGTCTTCACTTGGTCTCTTGGGCTTAGGCAGGAGACAGGTGTCTGGACACCTAGAGTGATACAGAAGTGTGCTTGCTGACAGGCAAAAACTTAAGTGCCTAGGAAATATTTGCTTTGAAAAATTTAGCTGCCAAGTGTGGTTAGGCACCTAAAGGGTTCAACAAGATCTGCAATTGTGGGTTGTAGTGGGAGATTTAGGTGCCTTAATCTGGGTTGAGGCACCCCAGTTAGTTTTGTGGATTCCACCCTCAGTTTTCATGTTCGGCTAACTCGCTACTGCCCACATTCCTGTTTGAATGTGCATTAGTGATGGGTTTTTATGCCAGTTCTTAGGGATGACTGATCCACTTTCTGATTATCCCACTATCAGTCTAGCAGTCCCCAAATGTCTCTTGGAGGATCCCTGATTGAAGCTGGCTAATGAAATAGATGCTGTGCTCAATCCAGGATGCTTGAACAGATCAGACATTTAGCTGTTTATTTTCTTGCTTTTTGTTTTTTAACTGGGCTCCTTTCCTTACTTGCTGTTCGATTAACCCCTGACCAGGCTGACTTCGTTCTCTACAAATTCATCCTCTGCTGCTTCAGTTCTGCCGTCTTCCCACCTAAATTACTCTACTTCTCCAATTTAATTTAATCCCATGCTTTTAGTCCCAGCTGTGTTTTCTCCACCCTTGATTTACTTTCAAACTGTCCCTCCTCTTGCTTCCCCAACTCTCACTGCATAGGATCTCAGGTTTTTTTACCCCAAGAGAACTGAAAAATATAATGTGACCTTCCTTTTCCCAGTGGCTAACCTTCCCTTTCTCCAACTCTTTTCTTCTCCTGTGTTACAGAGGGAGAAGTTTCTCATTGGCTCTCCTCCTCTACCCCCCTCCATCTGCTCTAGTGATGCCATCCTATCTCTGTACAATTCACCCACTCCCATTTCCTCTCATACTCTTTTTTTCCTTAGCCTGACACTTTCCAGTGGCTTTTTTTCCCCTCACAATATAAGCATGTTTTAACCTCTCCCATCTTAAAAAAAAAAAAACCTACTCTTGACCCCACTTGCCTCTTCCAGCTACTATCCCATCTCCCTTCTCCATTTCACCCAAGTTCAGTGATTAAGTAGTTTGTGATCAGTCTGAAGTTCCTCTCCAATCACTGAAACTGCTCTTGCCAAGGTCTCTAATTAGTGCTTCCTAGACAAAGCTCAGAACTAGTATTCAATCCTCATCCTCCTCAATCTGTTGGCCATCGTTGACACAGTCAGTCATGCTCTTCTTGAAATCTTGTCCTCCCTTCACTTCCATGACTCTGTCCTCTCCTGGTTCTCCTTATACCTCTCTAATCACTTCATCAGCCTGTCCTTCCGAAGATGATTTTCAGCTCTTCTCCAGCTTTCCGTTGCGGTTCCACAGAGCAACCCCAGAGTTCTGTCCTTGGGCCTCTTCTCTTCCCCTCACTACACCTTATTGCTGGATAATCTCATCCACAAACACAAATTCAACCACTATCTCCATGCTGACAACTCCTCAATCTTGTGCTCTCTTGCTGTGTGTGCACATGTGCGCACGCTGGACGGGTCTCCTTCTGTCCAAAAGGAAGTATCTGCCTGTCTCTCTGACATCTCCTTGTGGCTATCTGGTCATTAGCTCAAACTCAACATGGCTAAAACAGAACTCTCCCCCTGCCCCTTCTCATTCACTGTGGACAATGCCACCATCATGCCTGTCACTCAGGCCCATAAGTATGATCCTTAATTCAGATATCTCGTTAGGTCCTCACATCCAGGCTACATCTAGGGGTATGTCTACACTACGAAATTAGTTCGAATTTATAGAAGCCGGTTTTATAGAAATCGGTTGTATACAGCCGATTGTGTGTGTCCCCACATAAAATGCTCTAAGTGCTCTAGTCGGCGGACCGCGTCCACAGTACGAGGCTAGCGTCGACTTCCGGAGCATTGCACTATGGGTAGCTATCCCACAGCTATCCCACAGTTCCCGCAGTCTCCGCCGCCCATTGGAATTCTGGGTTGAGATCCCAATGCCCGGATGATGCAAAACAATGTCGTGGGAGGTTCTGGGTACATGTCGTCAGGCCCCTCCCCCTCCGTCACAGCAACAGCAGACAATAGGTTCGCGCCTTTTTACCTGGGTTACCTGTGCAGACAACATACCACGGCAAGCATGGAGCCCGCTCAGCTCAGCTGAGCTCACCGTCACCATATGTCCTCTGGGTGCCGGCAGACGTGGGACTGCATTGCTACACAGCAGCAGCTGCTGCTAACTGCCTTTTGGCGGTAGACGGTGCAGTAGACTGGTAGCCTTCATCGGCGATCTGGGTGCTGGCAGCCGTGGGGCTGCATTGCACCAGCCCCTTGCCTTTTGGTGGTGTATTACGACTGGTAAGCGTCCTATTACAAGTTGGCTCATCGCACATTAGCAGAGTCTTCCCTGAGCAGCAGATCGTGCAATAGGCTTGAAGGCCATCGTAATACACTAACTGCCAAGCGCCCAGTATTTGCTGCCAAGCACCCAGAAAGATGCCGAGGGCTATCAGTCACGCTGCACCGTCGTCTTAAGATGTAAAAAATAGATTTGCTCTGTATTCATTTGCTTCCCCCTCCCTCCGTCAAATCAACGGCTTGCTAAACCCAGGATTTTCAGTTTAATCTTTGGGGGGACCATTCTGTGTGACAGTTGTTTGTGTTTCTCCCTGATGCACAGCCACCTTTCTTGATTTTAATTCCCTGTACCTGTACGCCATGTCGTCACTCGGCCCGCCCTCCCTCCTTCCCCTAGTCCGTCAGATACTACTTTCGCGCCTTTTTTTTTAATTCTGGGTTGAGATCCCAATGCCCGGATGATGCAAAACAGTGTCGCGGGAGGTTCTGGGTACCTGTCGTCAGGCCCCTCCCCCCCCGTCACAGCAACGGCAGACAATAGATTCGCGCCTTTTTACCTGGGTTACCTGTGCAGACAACATACCACGGCAAGCATGGAGCCCGCTCAGCTCAGTTGAGCTCACCGTCACCATGTGTCCTCTGGGTGCCGGCAGACGTGGGACTGCATTGCTACACATCAGCAGCTGCTAACTGCCTTTTGGCGGTAGACGGTGTAGCATGAGTAATAGCCGTGGGGCTGGCAGCCATAGGGCTGCATTGCACCAGCCCCTTGCCCTTTGGTAGGCGATGGTATATTATGACTGGTATCCGTTGTCATCGTACTGGAGTGGCTGTCAATCATGGGCACCTGGGCAGATATGCTACTGTCTCGATGATGATGGCTACCAGTCGTAGTATACTATTTTCTGCCAATTGCCCAGTATTGTCTGCTAAGCACCCAGAAGAGGCCGAGGGCGATGCTGGGTGCTGGCGGACGTGGGGCTGGCAGACGTGGAGCTGCATTTCTACACAGCAGCAGCCCCTTGCCTTTTGGTAGACGATGGTATATTACGATTGGTAACCGTCGTCATCGTACTGCAGAGGCTATCACTCATGCTGCACCGTCGGCTGCCAGCTTAAGATGTAAAAAATAGATTTGTTCTGTATTCATTTGCTTCCCCTTCCTCCGTGAAATCAACAGCCTGCTAAGCCCAGGGTTTTCAGTTTAATCTTTGGGGGGACCATTCTGTGTGACAGTTGTTTGTGTTTCTCCCTGATGCACAGCCACCTTTCTTGATTTTAATTCCCTGTTCCTGTACCTGTACGCCATATCGTCACTCGGCCCTCCCTCCTTCTCCTGGTCCATCAGATACTAGTTTCGCGCCTTTTTTCTGACCAGGCGCCATAGCTAGCACTGGGATCATGGAGCCCGCTCAGATCACCGCGGCAATTATGAGCACTATGAACACTACGCGCATTGTCCTGGAGTATATGCAGAGCCAGGACATGCCAAGGCGAAACCCGGAACAGCCAAGGAGGCGATTGCAGCGCGGCGAAGAGAGTGATGAGGAAATTGACATGGACATAGACCTCTCACAAGGCACAGGCCCCAGCAATGTGGAAATCATGGGGCAGGTTCATGCCGTGGAACGCCGATTCTGGGCCCGGGAAACAAGCACAGACTGGTGGGACCGCATCGTGCTGCAGGTATGGGACGATTCCCAGTGGCTGCGAAACTTTCGCATGCGTAAGGCCACTTTCATGGAACTTTGTGACTTGCTTTCCCCTGCCCTGAAACGCCAGGATACCAAGATGAGAGCAACCCTCACAGTTGAGAAGCGAGTGGCGATAGCCCTGTGGAAGCTTGCAACGCCAGACAGCTACCGGTCAGTCGGGAATCAATTTGGAGTGGGCAAATCTACGGTGGGGGCTGCTGTGATCCAATTTGCCAGGGCAATGAAAGACCTGGTGATATCAAGGGTAGTGACTCTGGGCAACGTGCAGTCAATAGTGGATGGTTTTGCTGAAATGGGATTCCCAAACTGTGGCGGGGCCATAGACGGAACTCATATCCCTATCTTGTCACCGGAGCACCAAGCCACCGACTACGTAAACCGCAAGGGGTACTTTTCAGTGCTGCTGCAAGCCCTGGTGGATCACAAGGGACGTTTCACCAACATCAACGTGGGATGGCCGGGAAAGGTACATGATGCTCGCGTCTTCAGGAACTCTGCTCTGTTTCGAAAGCTGGAGGAAGGGACTTTCTTCCCGGACTAGAAAGTAACCGTTGGGGATGTTGAAATGCCTATCGTGATCCTTGGGGACCCAGCCTACCCCTTAATGCCATGGCTCATGAAGCCGTACACAGGCAGCCTGGACAGGAGTCAGGACCTGTTCAACTACAGGCTGAGCAAGTGCCGAATGGTGGTGGAATGTGCATTTGAACGTTTAAAAGCGCGCTGGCGCAGCTTACTGACTCGCTCAGACCTCAGCGAAAAGAATATCCCCATTGTTATTGCTGCTTGCTGTGCGCTCCACAATATCTGTGAGAGTAAGGGGGAGACCTTTATGGCGGGGTGGGAGGTTGAGGCAACTCGCCTGGCCGCTGATTACACGCAGCCAGACACCAGGGCGGTTAGAGGAGCACAGCAGGGCGCGGTGCGCATCAGAGAAGCTTTGAAAACGAGTTTTGTGACTGGCCAGGCTACTGTGTGAAACTTCTGTTTGTTTCTCCTTGATGAACCCTCCAACCCTCCCTCCCCCGGCCCGGTTCACTCTACTTCCCTGTAAACCAACCACCCCACCCCTCCCCAATTCGAGCACCGCTTGCAGAGGCAATAAAGTCATTGTTTTTTCACATTCATGCATTCTTTATTAGTTCCTCACAGAAGTAGGGGGATAATTGCCAAGGTAGCCTGGGATGGGTGGGGGAGGAGGGATGGAAAAGGACACACTGCATTTTAAAACTTTGTCTTATTGAAGGCCAGCCTTCTGATGCTTGGGCGATCATCTGGGGTGGAGTGACTGGGTGGACGGAGGCCCCCCCACAGTGTTCTTGGGCGTCTGGGTGAGGAGGCTATGGAACTTGGGGAGGAGGGCTGTTGGTTAAACAGGGGCTGTAGCGGTGGTCTCTGCTCCTGCTGCCTTTCCTGCAGCTCAGCCATACGCTCGAGCATATCAGTTTGATGCTCCAGCAGACGGAGCATTAACTCTTGCCGTCTGTCTGCAAGCTGACGCCACCTATCGTCTTCAGCCCACCACTTGCTCTTTTCATCCCGCCATTCAGCCCACCACCTCTCCTCTCGTTCATATTGTGCTTTTCTCATGTCCGACATTGACTGCCTCCACGCATTCTGCTGTGCTCTATCAGCGTGGGAGGACATCTGCAGCTCCGTGAACATATCGTCCCTCGTCCTACGTTTTCTCTTTCTAATGTTCACTAGCCTCTGCGAAGGAGAAACATTTGCAGCTGGTGGAGGAGAAGGGAGAGGTGGTTAAAAAAGACACATTTTAGGGAACAATGGGTACACTCTTTCATTACAAGGTCGCATATTTCGGCTTGCAGGCAGCCATGGTAGGCCACACAGTGTTTTGGCTTTTTTAACCTTCTTAACATGCGGGAAAGGTTTCAAACAGCAGCGCATTTCCCATATCAAGGATGAATTGGGTTGTCCATTTAAAATGGGTTTTCAATGTAAAAGGAGGGGCTGCGGTTTCCCGGTTAACATGCGGCACAAACCCAAGTAAACCACCCCCCCCACACACACACACGATTCTCTGGGATGATCACTTCACCCCTCCCCTCCACCACGTGGTTAACAGCGGGGAACATTTCTGTTCAGAAGAGCAGGAACGGGCGCCTCTGAATGTCCCCTTAATAAAATCACCCCATTTCAACCAGGTGACCGTGAATGATATCACTCTCCTGAGGATAAGAAAGAGAGATAAGGAATGGATATTGTCTGCATGCCAGCAAACACCGGGACCATACGCTGCCATGCTTTGTTATGCAATGATTCCAGACTACGTGCTACTGGCCTGGCGTGGTAAAGTGTCCTACCATGGCGGACGGGATAAGGCAGCCCTCCCCAGAAACCTTTTGCAAAGGCTTTGGGAGTACATAAAGGAGAGCTTTCTGGGATGTCCCTGGAGGATTTCCGCTCCATCCCCATACACGTTAACAGACTTTTCCAGTAGCTGTACTGGCCGCGATTGCCAGGGCAAATTAATCATTAAACACGCTTGCTTTTAAACCATGTGTAATGTTTACAAATATTTACAAAGGTACACTCACCAGAGGTGTCCTGTGTGCCCTGTGGGTCTTGGGTGAGTTCGGGGGTTACTGGTTCCAGGTCCAGGGTAACAAACAGATCCTGGCTGTTGGGGAAACCGGTTTCTCCGCTTCCTTGCTGCTGTGAGCTACCTACAGTACCTCCATCCTCATCTTCCTCGTTCCCCGAACCGTCTTCCCTGTGTGTTTCTCCATTGACGGAGTCATAACAGACGGTTGGGGTAGTGGTGGCTGCACCCCCTAGAATGGCATGCAGCTCCGCGTAGAAGCTGCAAGTTTGCGGCTCTGCCCCGGACCTTCCGTTTGCTTCTCTGGCTTTGTGGTAAGCTTGCCGTAGCTCCTTAATTTTCACGCGGCACTGCTGTGTGTCCCTGTTATGGCCTCAGTCCTTCATGGCCTTGGAGGCCTTTTCTAATACTTTGCCATTTCTTTTACTGCTACGGAGTTCAGCTAGCACTGATTCATCTCCCCATATGGCGAGCAGATCCCGTACCTCCCGTTCGGTCCATGCTGGAGCTCTTTTGCGATCCTGGGACTCCATCACGGTTACCTGTGCTGATGAGCTCTGCGTGGTCACCTGTGCTCTCCACGCTGAGTAAACAGGAAATGAAATTCAAACATTCGCGGGTCTTTTCCTGTCTACCTGGTCAGTGCATCTGAGTTGAGAGTGCTGTCCAGAGCGGTCACAATGAAGCACTGTGGGATAGCTCCCGGAGGCCAATAACGTCGAATTCCGTCCACAGTACCCCAATTCCGACCCGCAAAGGCCGGTTTTATTGCTAATCCCCTCGTCGGAGGTGGTGTAAAGAAACCGGTTTAAAGGACCCTTTAAGTCGAAAGAAAGGGCTTCGTTGTGTGGACGTGTCCAGGCTTAATTCGGTTTAACGCTGCTAAAGTCGACCTAAACCCGTAGTGTAGACCAGGCCTAAGTCTTGCAGATTCTTGCATAACATCGCTAAATACAGTCTCTCCTATCCATCTATATAGCTAAATCTCTTGTGGACACTTTCCCCATGTTGCATCTTAGTTACTGCAACATCTTTTACTCTGGCTTGACAAATGCAATCTTGCTTCACTCATATCCACTCAGACTGCTGCTGCAAAGATCATAGGTCATTCTCCTAGCATGTCACTTTGATTATGTCACCTTTTGTTACCCTCCTGGGTGCAATCCAGACCAGTGAGATGCTGTGTCACCACTTACCCTGCAACCTTGGGTGCCTTACAATGCCTTGCTGTTGTAGCTTTCCCCAGAGTTGCTTAAAACTGCCTGCCATCATGGCGTTTACTCCCCCAGGGTCTGTGTGCAGCCATAGCCCTGGTCCAGCACCTCTGATTCTAGCAACCTGTCAGCAAACACCAGCCACACTCTGGCTCCTGCTTGTCTTAGCTGCTGTTTTCAGAGTGACCCCAACATACTCCCAATCCCAAATTCCCTATAGATGTGCATTCTGCTCCATCCAGCCCCCTCCTGGATAGTTAAGATATATTAGGTCCATTATCCCTCTAAGGGTACAACACAACAGTTTACCACCTTAAAGCATTACCCAAACAGTTTAAATTAAACACACTGGGTTTGATTAAACAGTAAAACAAGCTTATTAAGAAAAAAAGATAGGATTTAAAGTTAATTCATGTATAGGCTTTACAGTTAGAAATGGTTACAAGAAAAATAAAGAAACTTTCTGATGCTAAAATTTAACAAATTAGGCTTGATTTAAAGCAAAGTTCATATCCACATGCTCTGATCAGCCTTACTGACTGGGCGAGAGGTCCTGACCAAAAAGGTCAAAGTCAAATGGCTGTTTCTTTTGTCTTCTTAGGTGCAAAAAGAGAGTGACAGAGTCTTAGGGTGTTTGCCTCTTATTTTTATAGTTCAGATCTCTCTTTAAAGCGTAAGCTCTTGAGAATGATTTCTAGGTAAAAATTCTTTTCAGCAGAGAGCCTGGAAGCATGAAGTCTCCTGGTGAAGAGTCTCTCATGCTGTTTTTTTTTTCTAATCCTTGTTTACTGAAATGCAGATCTCCTTTGTCCCCTGCTTTCCTCCTTACATTATCTGAGGACTCTGTTGTATGTGAATTTAGGTAAACACACATCCCTTTAAGACCTGCTTGACTCAATTTGCCTAATTGTTGCTATCTGAGTTTGAACATGCCCCACCCACATCATTCAGGGAGAATTCATAACTTTACATATAAAGGTGCCACACACACTTCACCATAATATTGACCAGGGAATTATGAGTTTTCAAATGGCATCTTACAAGTCATACTTGATGCAAAAAATATTACATTAGTGTGTAGGGCTGTGAATGCAAGCTACATTCGAGTCACACCCCTCTTTGAATCCCTCCACTGACTCCCCCTTCTTTATCACTTTATCAGCTCCTTGTCTTCACTTTTTTTCAAGGCCCTTTATGACCTATAATCATTCACTACTGAAATGTCACCTCCCACCTGAGATAACCCATGATGACAGTCTCCATCACCCACTCATTAAATTTTCAAAAGAGCACCTTTCTGCTTTTCTCCAGTGCTGCCCCTCATGCTTGAGAGGAGGTGCCCATAAACTTCCTCAAGCTATCTCATTATCCACCTTCAAATCCTTTCCTAATTCTCTTTGCCATAATGCCTACAAAAAACATGACAATGGTTAGGTCACTGGTGTTCTCGTATCAGTACCTATTGACCTGAGCAATATAGTATTACTGTTTTCTTGTACTCCCTTTGCACTTGTCTGTATCCATCTACTGTTTCTTCTACTTAAAAGCTCTTTGGGGTAGGGACTGTCTTTCTTCTGTATTTGTACAGCACCTAGCACAGCGGAGACTCTGGTCCATGACCAGGGCTCCTAGGCACAATGATAATGCTAATAAATAACTACTGGGCTCATGGAATGCCTGAAACCCTCTCTATTGCAAAAGTTTATAATTCTACTCTGAAACGTGTCTTTAAAAATGGTACCTTCCTACTTAACTGATCTGCTCTCTGTGGATTTAGTCATGGCTGCTTAACTTTGTGTCTAGTAGTTCTTACTACTTTGTGCTGTTACTGTTAACACTGCAGAGCTAAGGGTACATCTACACTACAGCGGGGAGTCGATTTAAGATACGCAAATTCAGCTACGTGAATAGCGTAGCTGAATTCGACGTATTACAGCCGACTTACCCCGTTGTGAGGACGGCGGCAAAATCGACTTCTGCCGCTTTTTGTCGGCGGCGCTTACTACCACCTCCGCTGGTGGAGTTAGAGCGCCGATTCGGGGATCGATTGTCGCCCGATTCAGGCGGGTAGTATAGACCAGGCCTAAGGCAGCTAAGACTGTGAATTGCATTCTATTCCTTATTGTGCATTGGGAGCAGAGTTGTTACTAAATTGAAATTATAGTATCAATTAGTTACACCTGTGAAAAGGCATGACTTTCCATAGGTGTTTCTGAGAGACTAAAGTGGAGAACAGTGGGGGTTGTACAGGTTTAATTAAACACATAATTTCACCTGCAGAATCCCAGTTACTGGAGGTGGAAGTGAGAGAATCATAGAGTCAAGACTGAACTACAGATCTGTGGTTGAGGTGTTAGAACTGACAGTTAAAGGGAAAAAAAGCTTGTGTTATAAACTCTTCCAGCTAATGTTCTCCTTTTCTTTGCAAGTGCTCCTCCAAAGTAACCAAATACAAGAAGTCTGGCTGTAAGCCTATCAGCCTAAATATTAATTAATTAGAAATCCTTGTGAGTAGCATTGTATACTGGTATGTAATAGCTCTAATATTTTCAGTATTTCATGTTTCTTTATTTCACATGTGAGCTCCAAGTGTGGAAATGTATAAATGTTGGTTTTTAAACCAGTTTTAATCACATTTTACCTTTTCTATGCTTGGACTTTATGGCAAGTGTGTGTGTGTGTGTGTGTTCTCTCACTCACTCACGCTGTCAAATTTGTCTGATACTACTTAAATGTCTTTGTACCTGAGATCTCCATCTTCATATCTACAAATGGAAAGTGAAATTTAGTAAAATAAAGCCTGTGTATTCTAAGATATGTTAAACTGACAATTTAATCCATTTCCCCTTTTGATTCCTCCCCCAGACCCAGGACATTTTAAAAGTTCATCTTAGCTCGATTTTGAAGTTGTAATAGTCAGCAAACAGGAAAAAGGGGGCTAATAATACTAATCCTCTGCTCTGACAGTGGTCATCAATAAAAAGTTAGCATTTGAAACAATTTCTGCACAATGGTATTTGAGAACATATTTTTTCCCCTGTGGCAAATGTTGATTTTATAATGGTGGTAATTGTGCTTATTGCAGGGTGAGCTGGCCCTTTAAGGGAGCCTTGGATTGAACCTCTCAGCCAGTAGAGTATGTGATTAGGAATTAGACCTGATGAGGATATAAGGCCAGCTTGACCGTTAGGTAGGGCTAGGGAGAGATTCAGAGGAGTAGGAGGATTCTATAAGCTGCTATATAGAGTCAGGCTTGGAGAAAACAGAGCAGAGGCTCTTCTTAAGAGAACCTGGAGAGAGCAAGCCTGGGAATAGGAGCCAACTAGGAAGGCTGGGGGAATGCTAGCCTGTTGAGAGGAAAGCCTTAGTAGGAACAAGGTTAAGCCGTGCACCAAGGAATGTGACCCAGAATGGCCTTAAACTTTAACAACCCAGCCTCTCCCAAAGAGAGGGTTTTTAGGAAAACACCTGCAGTACAAAACTTCTTTCCCTGAGAGAGAGTGGAAACTAAGGCAGTGTAGGCACCAAAAACCTGGCTGGGTATACCCCTGCTACAGTCCCATTTTGTCTGTGGTTAATCACAATTTTAAAACACTTATCACTACAGTATCTAGATACTAGCTCATAGGTTCTCAAAATGCATTACAAACATTAATGAATTAATGTTTGCAATAACTCAGTGTGGAAATGAAATATACTAGTTTATAGATGGGGATACCACGGCCAGTGGTTTCAAGTTCAATTGAAATTCAGTCCATGGCGGGACTGTCTGCAAATCAGGCCATTTTTATATAGTTTAATAAATATGGATTTAGGTGCCGAGCTTTGGGGATTTTAAAATTTTGGTGTAAGTGTCTTGTCTCAACTCACACAAGAAATCTGTAGCAAAACTGAGAATCAAACTCAGATTTCCTAACTCATAGCACCTGTGCCACAAAGACTATGATAATTACTTTTAAAGATTATTTTGGTGCAAGCACTGTGCATGTTGTGACATAAGCAATTGAAAGAGCTTCAAACCTAAGTTTGGTGCTTATGTGCTGGGGGGAAAGTCAGACAAAAGCTGAAGGTTAAATATCTAAAGCTCCATTTGAGTTACAGTAGCTTAGAGTGTTCAATGAGGTGTAACCTTCAATTCCCACAAAAAGTGTGGGAGACAAGGAAATATAAATTGATACACTGAGTTTCAATCAAAGCTGTTCTTTCATCCTATGTTAATATGCTAGTCACAGTCTGGCTGTTTATACAATTAGATTAATTAATCACAGTACTCTGTTTAGTGAAATATACCATGATTGCTTCTGTAATTGAAAAATATCAACATAAAATGGAAAGGTCAGTTTAAATGGCATAAGACAAAAGAGAGAATATCTACTTGTTGAGTCTTAAAGTTTTTGGTTTAAAATTACAGCCTGGCCATACTTTGAATGAATTGCTTCAAATCTAAATCTTTTCCCTCTGCCCCCGAGTAATCCCCTTCTCTCACCCTCTGGCACAAATGGAAGAGCTTTAATGCAGCCGTGGATTATTTTAATAGGCTCAATATTAAAGAAAAATCAGATATCTTTCACCTATTCATTGATATTTTGAATCACCACATATCAGAAGTTGGAGATGGAAGAGACCTGTTAGATCATAAATCCACCATTTCTAGTACTTTGTCAGGTCTAATTTTAAATACCCTTAGCCAGGTATTAAACTTTTAACACAGAGATCATTCCAGGGTAGTAACACAATTTTTTAGGTGATTAAGATAATCTATCTTTAAAAAACCCTTTCAATGGTATGTCCACTTTACATGGAGGCCATTTTAAAATAATTTTAGAGAGGTTTCTTTCTAGCTCATTCAATGTGCAAGTAGTTGGCTGAACTAGTGGTTTGTTAGTATCTGAGGTTATTTTAATGTAGGTTTAAATGTTGGAGGCATCATCGAAGTTAGACTGAAAAGACCTATTACAGTAGGTAATTTAATCCATCCTGTTGCCAGGGCATGATTTATTACTGATGGTACATTTTCTAGTTGTTTGTCCAGTGCCAGTACTTCCCCTATGAGACTATTGCACAGCCTACTGTATTTCTGTCAGAAAGATTTTTCTAATAGACAGCCTAATACATTTTCCCTTGCTCTACTTCATCTAATTTTTATTCTCTTCTGCCCTACCTCATGCACCTACCAAAATAATGCCTTTCCATGTATTTGACCACATCCGTGGTTTACAGGCAGATTGAACAGTGTAAGAGTATAGTGTTCACAGATGGCTTAAAGCTCACTGTAGCAGTGCATTAATTATGGTGCTGCTTTGTGCATGCCATCCTGTCTCTACTGTTACACCATGGTGAACACTATCCTAATTTTTGATAAGCTGGGATAGCCACAAGAGGCTGAGAACAGCTCAAGGACTGGCATGGTATAGGGATGTCCCTACGATCCCTCTTTTTCTGCTGAAAGCAGGAAGGGTATATCGTGTTAGTCTCTCTGCACTGGTTCTATGCCAGAAAAGGATAATCTTATCTCCTCCTTGAACCACTTAAGCCATTTTTGTAGGCAGGTACACCTTTATGATCAAAGCACTGCACTGCATGCAAAGATCTGGCCAATGGTCTTTACATCATGCAGAATGCAGCATTGGTGTAAAATCCATTGGGATGCCTTAGGATAAGTGGGACTACCTCATCTGAAATGAAAATAAAACTGATTGAATCAGAAGATTGAAGTACATCTGTGGAGACCCAAAGGAAGGGACCACTTGGAGAGCCTTACTGTTTCTTGATCCAATTCCATTAGTTTTAATCATCCTCTTGCATTTCTCCTTTGAGGGATTACACCTATGATGTCCAAACAGGCCATTCTGTGCACTTACACACTATGTATTGCATTATCTTTTTACAAGACCCATACATAAATTAATCACTTCTTCATTATCTCTATGCTTATCTCTGACTCATCAATTTCTGAGTCCACTGTAGATCTCCAAGTAGTCAATGTGCACACTCAGCATTCCAAGAAAAGTTATATAATTTACTACCCATGATTTTGCCAGTGGAAGTACTAGAGGTGAGCTAATTTACCCGAGAAAGCTTTGTTTGGTACTGACATACAGTATGTCCCATTCTCCCTCATGAGTCAAATTGGGGTTTTTGGTGATGAAGTATGTTCTTAATACTGCGAGTCATCAGAGTACTTCCAGAGTATTGTTGATTGACATGTTCCTGAGATTAACTGGATATTTCTGTTGCATTTAATAACAATTTGAGACCATCAAATAAAAACCTTTGATTAAATAATTCCATTTGAGCCTATCAAAGATTAATACAGTACTATACTGAATACAGAAAAAGAACCTATGTTACTAGTCTTTATATGTTGAAGAGTTGGCCTCTTTTCCCTCCCTCTGTAATCAGTGGAATGCTGACTCTTTTCATTCCCAAACTAACTCCCAAAACCTCTTTCCTTTTACAGTGTTTCAGACAAATTCCTTTTTTGTAGGGAAAATTATTTTCCCACAATTAATTTCACTGTGTTTTTTAGTTCCTTGTTTTACCTATTTATGGAATTTATTATGGATCCTGCATGCATAGCTTTACAAGCTAAAAGAATTTCTAATTTAATTAAGAACACCTGTTGTAATAAACACTTCCTAATGAGTTTAAAACATCTGGGAATGGATCATTTCATAAATGACAGAAAACATTTGATAAATATCTCTTTATCAATTACAGAACATAATTGGATTGCAACCCCTCATCTATTGCCCAGTCATGTTTATTATGCCATATTTCTGTAGGGTCCCTTCATTAGTTTCAAGGGATCCCTTCCCTGGATATCTGGGCTTTTTTAGTAAGGTCAGGGTAAAAGATGACACACATTCCATTGACATCATTTTCCCTTCACCCACTGGGTTAAACTGAAGGACATTTTCAATCTCAGTATAAGACACTGAATATATAGATAAAAAGAATTTTGATTATGTTGTGTAACACAAAAATTATGAGTTAACATACAGAAAAAAGGCTAATACTTACTAACACTTCCCCCTACCACCCTCAAGCCTTCAAGTTACAGAGAATCCACCATTTACTCTAGTTCAAACCAGTAAGTGACCCATGCCCTAATCTGCAAAGGAAGGCAAAAAACAAAACAAAACAAAACCCCCCCAGAATCTCTGGTAATCTGACCTAAAGAAAAATTCCTTCCCAACTCAAAATATGGTGATCAGTTAGACCCTGAGAATATAAGTGAGGTCCGCCAGCCAGGCAGCTGGGAAAGAATTCTCTGTAATAATGCAGAGCTTTCCCTATTTAGTGTCCCATCACTGGCCATTGGAGATATTTGGTAATAGCAGATATGGATGGGCCATATCCCATTGTAGGCAACCTCACATGCTTTCCCTTCCATAAACATATTGCTCTCAATCTTGAAAAAAGTTGGGTTCTTTGCCTTCACTACTCCCCTTGGAAGGCTGTTCCAGAACTTCACTCCTTTTGTTGGCTAGAAACCTTCATCTAATTTCAAGCCTAAATTTGTTGATGGCCAGTGAATATCCATTTGTTCTTCTGCCAACATTAGCCCTTAATTTAAGTAACTCCTCTCCCTCCATGGTGTTTAATCCTCAGCCTTCATTTTGTTAAACTAAACAAGCAAAGCTCCTTAAGTATTCCCTCATAAGGCAGGTTCTCCATTCCTCTAATCATCCTAATACAGTGGTGGGCAACCTGGGTCCCACAGGTCTCATGTGGCCCATCAAGGTAATCTGATTGCAGGCCGTGAGGCATTTTGCTGACGTTGACCATCCACAGGAACGGCCCTCTACAGCTCCCAGTGGCCACGGTTTGCCATTCCTGGCCAATGGGAGCTGCAGGAACTTCTTGGACTTTTCTGGGACCAACCCATATCATGCTGGGATCAATGGCAAAATGACTGTTGATTTCAGTGGTCCAAGATCAGGCCAGTAATCTCCCACTTTTGGAAATTTCACAAAAATGCCTATGCAAAACGAAACAGTTTGCATGATAACATTTGCCAGTGAGCTTAGAAGAGGTCTCCTTATCAAGCCACTTTCTATCTGAGGCTTTAACAAGACAGAATTACAATGTAAACCTGCCAATTACGTTAATTTAACTTATTTTCTTCAGCAGTTGAAGGTGTTTTAAGAGTCTATTAGTGAATGGAAACTGCTGCCTGATGCAAAGGCAGGAACAGAATACATTGAGAAATCTAGTAATGACACAGAAATTGGAACATTGGTAGCATGCTGAGTAGAGTCAGCACTTGGGGTTTAGCAAGAGACTAGCTCAACTTAAGAAGGACTATTTTAAGATGTAATTTAATATTAGTAGTTCAGAGATGCGATTTTGGTTTTAATTTTTTGTCATTTTTATTCCAATATAATGTAAGCCATATGACTGCCACAGGCCCCAAAATTAAGTGCTGAAACATGCCAATTTTGTATGCCATTTAATTAATTCCTATGCCCAGTTGATGTTTTTGCAGGAAGAAAGACATCTGATGGGAACAGTACTCTATGTTCAATTTTCTCCATTGTAAAAGATTACTTTGTAGAATGGCTAATTTAGAGTGTCCATTGCCGAACCAACACTCAGATACTCAGGAAAATATTCTAATGCCACGCTTTCTTTGTAAATTTGGGTTATTTTATTAAAGCATCAGAGGTTTTGGCATTGCAGAAAGCAACTTCAGCATTGATTTGCATAATGTCCAGGGAATATGTAGTTCTATTGTATTCCATCACAAATCAACAAAACAGCCCAAAATACACTTTTAAACTGTCTGCTTCTTACTGTGTTGAAGTATTTATCAAAAACCTTGAAATATGATATGAAATGGAACAGGGATATCATGTTTCACCATGGTGCATAGATGACTTGACAGTATGGTAGAATGTATACAAAGATTTGGTGTTAAAGCTGACTGTGACGGGGTCTGCTTACCCCGTACTAGCCCAGACAGGACTAAGCCCATATTATGGACAGCGGAAGTCCCACCTCCCTGGCGAGATTGGGCATGCTCCAAGTGCTATAGCAGTATAAAAGGAGGGAGCCCAGCTCATTCTGCGCTGGAGGCGGCAGGGGAAGGACCTGCCTGGGAAGCTCCAGTGGAGGGCCAGCCACAGCCATTGACTGCACTGGGAATCGAAGCCTTTTGCGGCCCGCCCGCATGCCGGTGGCTGGAGGAGCCCCCGGAGACGACCGGCCCCGCTGAACACAGAGAACCCGACACTGCATGGGAAACACCAGCACAGACTCTGGTAGGAAGTGACTCAGGGAGGGTGATGGACTGGTACCTCATGTCCAGGAAATCTCAGCGTGTTTCAGTAGGACTCCCCTGCTGACTCAGTGGCAAGCTGCTTCGCCACTGTTAGGGCCCTGGGTTGGGGCCCGGTGGAGTTGGGTGGGCCTGGGCCCCCTTACCAGGGTTGTCACACCCCTTAGTGTGTGCCCAAACTTTATAGACTCTGACCGCTAGGCCACGCTGCCCTGCACCAAAGGGCTACTTTGTAGATGGTGACTGATAGGCCACGCTGCCCTGACCCTAGGGGCATGGACCATCACACGTGGTGGAGAATGTGGGCAGCGCCCAGAACCTGCTGAAAGGTCCAAGGGAGGGAATCTAGACAACAGGAGCCCCACCACCGTGCAAGATGGATACAGAGAAGTTTCTAAAGTGGATGCTGGAGAATCAACAAGAGCAGGCAGCTCAACAGTGTTAACAACAGTCTCACATGATGCAGCAGATGGCCAGCCAGCAGCAGCTGCAGATGACACAGCACCAGGAACAAAAGCAGCAGTTCCTTCGAGAGTTGGCTGCCCAGTAACAATTACAATGGGAACGCCTAGTCAAACAAGTGGCAACTCTACTGCGCACACCGGGATCCCCAGCCCCCGCACCGATGGGAGTGGAGCTAGAGAGGCTTCAGTGGGGCTACCAATTCGCCTCACTAAGATGGGACCAGGTGACGACCCGAGGCATTCCTGGTCACGTTCGAGCGGGTTGCCACTGCTGCTCGGTGGCCCCCAGAACACTGGACCACCATGCTAGCTCCTTATTTGACGGAACAGGCGCAGACTGCCTACTGCAACCTTGATTCCCGGGAGGCCTTGGAGTACCCCCAGGTGAAAGCGGCCGTATTAGACCAGACCGGCATTAGCCAGTGCCTCCGTAAAGAACAGTACCCCCCCTGGGGCTCGACCTCGGGCTGTGGCCTAACGGGTATGGGATATCTGTTGGAGATGGTTGGACCCAGAAGGCTTGACCAGGCCCCAGGTGGCGGAGATGGTAGCACTTGAACAGTTCACCCAGATCCTCCCGGCAGGAGGAAAAGCATGGGTGCAATGCCACCGACTGGCGACCTTGTCAGCGGCTGTGAGCCTGATGGAGGACTACTTGGCAGCCGAGGGAGCCGAGGTACCTCCACAGGGATCCGGAAACCCGAGCCGGAGGGACAGGCCAGGCAAGGGAAGCCCTCGGGGAGCGGAGGCTCGGGAACCTCCGTCCAACACCCGCTCTACACCCACTAAGCCTCCCAGCACCGAACCCAGGCATAGGGTCACTCGGGCTCCAATTCGAAGGGATCATCTCCCACAAGGGGAGCGAAGCCCACCAAGGGAAGGCCCTGGACTTTCAGAAGGCTGGAATTGCTGATGGGAGTGCAGACAAGAGGGACATTTTTGGCGGGAATGCCCATTCATGTATTACAACTATAGGCAAGTCTGGGTTGCTGGCCAAAGAGCCCGGAAAAGGGGGCCGTGAAAGTTAGTGGTCCCTGTGTGGGTTGAAGGGACCTCCACGAATGCCCTCATGGACTCGGGATGCAGTCAGACTCTCTTACGGGAGAGGCTGGTTCCTGATCTTAGACTCTCGGGGGAACAGATACACCTACAGTGTGTACATGGGGACATCCGCCCTTACCCCACAGCCTGTGTGAGGATTGAGATTGGCCAGTGGGAGGAAGTCCTCCATGTGGGCGTGGCCCCCAGATTGGCTTACCCCGTAGTGCTGGGGCAAGACTGGCCAGAATTTAGGGAGGTCCTCCAGCAGTATCAACCACCGGCTCCACAAATGGAAGGAGCTACGTCTCAAGGGAGGGGTCTGCTTCGGGACACACCCGAGTCAGACATCGGGGAAGGGACATCTACTGCGGGGAAGGCACCCGCCAACGGCCAACAGCCATCCATGGAAGACGCGCAGGCAGAGCTGGAGCGAGACATTGATTTTCTGCAGGCGCAGACAGCAGAAGACCCGACCCTGAGTAGGGCCTGGGAGCAGGCCACTGGCCCTGGCTCTGGAGAGGACACACCTCCGAGACCTCTGCAGTGGCCCCGGTTTGAGATCCGGTGGGATCGCCTATATCGGCTGGTACAGAAACCACAGACACCCAAGCCGCTCCATCAGCTGTTGGTTCCCCAGAGGTTGCGACGAGGCCTCCTACAGTTAGCACATGCAAACCCCTGGGCAGGACACCTGGGGCGGGAAAAGACCCTTCAGATAGTGGCCCGCCGGTTTTTTTGGCCCACCATTCACGAAGAGGTCTGGGATTATTGCGTGTCTTGGCCAGAATGCCAGCAGGCCGGACTGAAGGGTGTATCCCGAGCACCATTAATACCCCTGCCTGTGGTCGGTGTACCCTTTGAATGCATCGGAATGGATTTGGTAGGACCCTTAGAAAGAAGTAAGATAGGAAATCGATTTATTTTAGCAATCATGGACTACGCAACATGTTATCCTGAGGCTGTTCTCCTCCGAGCATGCCGGTGATTGCCGCTGAACTCATGAAGGTCTTCGCTAGGGTCGGGTTACCCGCAGAAATCCTGACTGATCAGAGTACTAACGTATCCTCTAAACTAATAGCAGAGCTGTGCCGCCTCCTGAATATTCGGTCACTCTGAACGTCGGTTTACCAGCCACAAACAGACGGTTTAGTGGAGCATTTCAATAGTACCCTGAAATGCATGTTGAGGAAGTTCGTGGAGGAAGACCCCAGCCATTGGGATACACTATTGCCAGCCCTGCTGTTCGCCGTAAGGGAGGTGCCCCAAGCGTCGACCGGGTTCTCGCCCTTTGAACTCTTATATGGCAGGCAGCCCCGAGGGATCCTGGACCTCCTGAGGGAAGACTGGGAGGTGCAGGAGACATGAGTACTCGGGACCACCCCGTATGTGCTACACCTCTGAGAACGGCTCCAAGCCTTGGAGACTTTTGCCCGGGAGAACCTACTACGGGCCCAAGAGACGCAAGAATGGATCTATATCCAAGGGGCTAAGGTACGGAGTTTCGACCCGGGGGACCAGATGTTACTCTTGTTGCCCTCGGCCAAATCAAAGTTCCTGGCCAAGTGGCAGGGGTCTTACAAGGTGACCTGACGTGTCGGGCCAGTAGATTACGAGGTCCGGTTGCTGGATGATGGAGGGACACCCGGACCTACCACGTGAATCTTTTGAAGGCCTGGAAGGCTAGGGAGGCCTTGTTCATCACCCAATCGCCCCCAGAACTTGGACCACTAGCAGGGGAACCTCTAGACCCAAGGCCGGCTATGCTCGGGACCGGCCTCACCACGGCACAGCAGGAGCAAATATGGAAGCTCATAAAGGATTTCCCTGACATCCTATCAACCTGCCCGGGATGAACCAACCTTATGAGCCATCATATCGCAATGACACCAGGTCAGAGAGTGAGAGACAACCACCGACTGCTGCCTCGAAAGATGTGGGCCACTGTATGACAGGAACTGGATACGATGCTTGAGATGGGGGTGGTCGAGGAGTCGAAGAGCGAATGGTGCGGCCCAATCATTCTGGTCCCAAAACCCGACAGGACCACGAAATTCTGTATCAGTTTTCAGAAGGTCAACACCATCTCTCGGTTTGACACGTACCCAATGCCCGGGTGGAAGAACTCATAGAACAACTCGGGGGAGCGAGGTATTTGTCAACCCTAGATTTAACCAAAGACAAATCCCGCTAACACCAAACTCCCGGGAAAAATATCGCCTTCCCGACACCATTCGGCCTCTTCCACTTTCTAACCATGCCGTTCGGGCTACATGGAGCTGCAGCAACTTTTCAGAGGCTGATGAATAAGATCTTGCTGCCTCATGATCTATATGCAGCGGTGTATATAGACGACATTGTGGTATATAGTTACAACTGGAAGGACCACCTCTTACACCTTGCTGGGGTATTCCAGGCCCTTTAGAGCAGCCGGCCTCATGGCCAACCCGGTGAAATGCCATCTTGGACAGGAAGAGGTGACCTACCTTGGGTACATGGTAGGGGGAGGGAAATTGTGCCCCCTAATCAATAAGGTACAAGCCCTTATGGATACGCCCAAGACAAAGAAACCGGTACACCAGTTTTTGGGACTGGCCAGGTACTATCACCGTTTTGTACTGGACTTCATATCCATAGCTGCCCCCCTCTCAGACCTGATGAAGAACTCTCAGCCGCGACAGGTGCAGTGGTCTGACCTGTGTGACGAGGCCTTCAGGACACTGAAAGAACAGCTCACACAGGAACCGGTCCTGCGACACCCCGATTTTACAAATGCTCCAAACAGATGCCTCAAAGGTAGGCTTACGGGCCGTACTCTCCCAAGAACTGGAGGGGGAAGAACACCCAAAACTGTACCTGAGTCCCAAATTATTTCCTCGAGAACGACACTATTCAACAATAGAGAAAGAGGCCCTGGCTATTGACACTCTGCGCTATTACCTGCTGGGGAACACCTTCAAATTGATCACTGACCATGCCCCCCTCAGGTGGATGCACAGCATGAAGGATGTGAACCCCCGGATTATGCGCTGGTACCTTTCATTCCAACCCTACGACTTCCTCGTGTTTCATCGTCCGGGTAAGATTCATGCTAACGCGGATTTCTTTTCTAGCCAGGGAGGGGAGAAAGAGGAGACGGACCGCCCCCAGAGGTCCTTCTTAAGGGGGAGGGTGTGTGACGGGGTCTGTTTACCCCACACTAGCCCGGACAGGGTTAAGCCCATATTATGGACAGTGGAAGTCCCGCCTCCCTGGCAAGACTGGGCATGCTCCAAGTGCTATAGCAGTATAAAGGGAGGGAGCCTAGCTCATTCTGCGCTGGAGGCGGCAGGGGAAGGACCTGCCTGGGAAGTTCCTGCGGAGGGCCAGCCACAGCCATTGACTGCACCGAGAATCGAAGCCTTTTGCGGCCCGCCTGCACCCCGGTGACTGGAGGAGCCCCTGGAGACGACTGGCCCCGCTGAACACAGAGAACCCCACATTGCATGGGAAAGACCAGCACAGACTCTGGTAGGGAAGTGACCCAGGGAAGGTGACGGTGTAGTACCTCACGCCAGGGAAACCTCAGCTTGTTTTGGTAGGACCCCCTGCTGAGTCAGTGGCAAGCCGCTACGCCACTGTTAGGGTGCTGGGTTGGGGCCCGGTGGAGTTGGGTGGTTGTCACATCCCTTAGTGGGTGCCCCAACTTTATAGACTCTGGCCACTAGGCCATGCTGTCCTGCACTAAAGGTTGGCGCTACAGACTCTGGCCACTAGGCCACGCTGCCATGCACTGAAGGGTGGCTTTGTAGACGGTGACTGATAGGCCACACTGCCCTGACCCTAAGGGCATGGACCATCACACTGACAAAAGCGTTTTTTAATGATCTATTGATTTCACTGTAAAAAATTTGAAAATGTAAAAGCTAAGTTTCAGTCGGCACATGTATACCCACTGAGGGACAAATTTAATTTGCAACATGTGGCAGGAAATTAATTCATGTAACATTGCTTTCATTTTTATTTGAAAAACATGGAGGATGGCCATACATGCAAATAACTTTATATGTTCAAATCTGACTTCTGTTTTCTTTTTATAGACTACAGTGCAATGTAGCAAACAAAACTTTTGTCAGTATCCTTGCAGAGTGTCTCCCAAATTAAATCAAGTCCTTGTTAGACCTCCACAAAGCATAATACTTGTTTTTGATATAGTTTAATTATCATATTTTAAATGCTTAGGATATAGTGCTCTTACAATTCAAGGTAAGTGCTTCCTTCTTGCATCATTGCCAACTCCAAGTGGTCAGGACTTGAGTTGGGCCTTGTATATTAAATTGGATGTAAAATATTTTAAATTAATACTTTTGGGGTTCTTTATTTGCCTTGTTTCCTGAACATTTAGGGGTCACCTTCTCAAGCTTTTCTCCATAATCATGAATGGTATAAAATTACTTTTATTCGAAAAGGAAAGCTGAGATTCTCATGCAGTCACCTGACTCCAGAAGCTGGGGCTTTAAATAAAAACAAATATTCTTACTTTGAATTCTTGCTACAAATTCTGTCAGCAGGGGAAAGAGGCCTGATTTCAGCTACAGGCTTGAGGAGAAACTTGCTTGGTATGCTGGAGGAAATCTTGACTCCTATTTTGGTTTCTTCCTTTCTTTTGTTTTCTGTTTGATGCTTTTCTATGTGTAAACTACTTATATGGCCCTAATCAGGGATTTGGAGCAATTAAATTTTTGAATTGCTCCACTCTGGCTCCGCTCCAGCTCCGGGCATAAAACCTACTGGTCTGTGCTCTGCTCCAAAGCCCTGGCCCCAATCACTATCCTTAGAGCACCTCACAATCTTTTGTGTGTTTATCCTCATAACATCCTTGTGAAGTACACTCATGTCCATTTTTATGGATGCAAAACTCAGGCAGAGAGACTAAGTTTGCCTAAAGTCACATGGGTTGTCTGCCATTGAACACTGAACTGAACCCTGGTCTCCCAAGGCCCAGATTCCTTCTTTCCTATCTCCATCTTACTTTCCTGATCCTGCCAGGCTTATACACATTTTAATTCTTCTTTGGACACCAAAATAAGTGGCCTGATTTTCAAAATACCTAGCACACAAACTGTGCCAAATTATATATTTACTGGACTTGTCATAAATCATACTGCAGCCTGAATTTGAATTTTCATTCCTCAGTGATATGAAAGTTTAATAAATTAATTACTTGCAATTTGTAAAAATAAATGATACATTTTTAAAAATGTGATTAAGAAAACATCATAAGGAAATTCAAGGAGTTTCCATACTCTTCTAGTGCTATTTAAACAATCAGTGATGTGAACTGCGGAGGTCCAATCAGTATAATGCTTGTTCTTGGCAGTGTGATTAGATAATGTTTGTTTTTGTCCTATACTGTTGATGTTGAGAACTTTTTCAAGAGAGAGGTGAAATGCTGTCTTATATAAAACTATTATTTAAAATTTGTTATAGAAATACAGCATGGTGAAAAAAAATTAATATTCAATCATCACCCACCACATAAACAACACATTACTCATCTGCACGTCCAAGAATCACTCAGATTTTCATAAAAATATTTTGATAATGTTCATTGAGAATCTCACTAGAGTATGCTGAAAAGTGTGGAGGGAGAAAAACTTTGATATGTAAATGTTCTAAGCGCAGCTACTGTGAGAAATGGAACTTGCTGCCAATAAACACAATAGCAACAATGCCACTGAATTCCCCTTTAACCCCCATATTTTTCTGCTTTAAAAATAATTACTGACTCAAATAGCTATTAACAACATCATGAAATATTAAAATAACATTAGAGTTTCAATTCTAAACTTTATGAAGTTAGAAAATTCACTCTGTGGACTTTCCCTTAGCTCATGCAATTGTATCTCTACACTATCATCAAGTCCAAGAAGAGGCATGTGCAATGTTATGAGACAGTATAAAAAGCCTTAATTTATGTGTTCTCTAGCACCTCTGGGTTTGTTAGACAATCATAAGTTATTTTAAAATAGCTTTGTTTAATTTCTTACTGTTTTCATTTGGATTTATAAGAATAGATCTCTCTTCAGGCTTCGAAAGACGATCAGTGGTGGAGTCAACCAGAAGTCAGTGGGTCATAGGTGGTGGGCTGGAGAGCAACTAAGCTCACCCTGCACTCACTGGGCGGCAGCAGCAGCAGCAGCAGCAGCAGCAGCTCCTGTCCTCTGGGGCTAGACCCAGCTCACCACTCCAAGCATTGCAACCTGGCACACAAGGTCTTACCACATTCAGGTTTGGTTCTGCCACATTCCCCTTCATCGTGACCGATGAGTCCAGTCCTGCATGACAGGAGCCACTTCTGCCAGATGAGGGTGGAGAGGGCTCATGTGAAAGGTGACATAGACCTAAAGGCTGTCAGGGAGGCACTTGCCCTCCACCCTCCCCCGCCCTTCTATTGGCTTCACCACGGGACAGGGTTTTTTTCAGTAGGGAGATGTAATACCTGAGTTGGAGACCTGTACAGCTAACAGAAGCAGGTGTGGGGGGCTCACTTAGGTATAGCAGTTACAATACACTTCAATACTACTTCAGAGGAATGATGGTCCAGTGGTGAGGGTGCTAGCCTGGGATTCGAGCCCCACTGTTGTGAAGATTAATACATTAAAGATTGTGAGGTGCTCAGATACTGTGCTGCTGGTGGGGGGTCAAAGGCTGCAGGCAATGCTTACCTCAAGCAGCTCCTAGAAGGAGTGGCATGTCTCCCCTTCCGGCTCTTATGCGGAGGCGCAACCAGGCGCTTCTGCGCACTGCCCCATCCACAGGTGTCACCCCTGTAGCTCCCATTGGCCACAGTTCCCAACCAATGGGAGTTGTGGGGGCCGCAATTGGGGTGAAGGCAGTGTAGGAGCCAGAGGGGGAACATGCCACTGCTTCCGGGAGCTATGCTGAGCCACGGCATGGTTGGAGTGCGGTCGGCGTGCCGGATTTTCCTGTGTTGCATCAAAGCCATAATTGAGATACAAGAGAACGGAAGTGCATCTGAAACCACAAACTTTACATTTGAATCTGGACCTGAGAGAGCTTCCTGATTAAACTTTTTTGTCAAAACAATACATTTCTACATAACATTTTTTGTTTTAACAAAATAATATTCAATGCAAAAAAACAAAATATTTTTCATCAGCTCTACAACATACCCTAAAATGTAATCCATGGAAACTGCTGACCCAATTTTCCATTCTGGATAAGATGGAGCTCTCAGATACCTGGTTAAATTGGTTGTGTGATTATAAAATACCTGACAAACTCTAATGTTCAGGAAACTTGCCCCTAACTTCAGAACACCAATTACTAAGTGTTAAGAAGAGAGTGTTAGAGAACAGTAAAGTATGGTTGAGGTTTACTAAAGAGGTGAGTTAAGGAAAAGAAGAGAGAGTTGTTTGGGTGGAAAGTAAGGAGATGCTTTAGTTAATTTGTTAGAAAAATGCCAGTGATGCATTCTGACATGTCAGTTCAATGTACTGAGGATACTCTTTAACTGAATGCCTTCTTCCAACATGGTCAATAGTATTGATATGGCAGTAAGTTGTTTGGAAGTAAACACTAAAGTAAGGTTACAAACCAGTTCCTCTTTCCATATCCCTATAAATCAGGAAATGCAAAAGTTAAGTTTAACACAACTATATTTTTCACACGGTATTTTCAATTTCTGAGTTTTTCCTTGTTAATTATGTAAGTTACAAACAGTAATATAGTAATAAAATCCATACCATGAAAAACACAGCATGATTAACATTGCTGCTGGAACCTTTACTTTTGCTTTTCTGACTTTAAAACAGTGCGACTGTAATGTTGCAGTAATAGACCTAATATAATATGTGTGTGTCTTTAGAAAACTTCACGGTAATGAAATGACATGGAGCTTGGTATTTCCTAAATGGCTTTTAAAGGTTTTTCTTTTCATTTACATATGGTGACATGTTGTTCCTGCAGTGGTGCCCATAATATTTGAAACTAAAAACACAGAAGTCATTGATTTAAGTGTTTGCAAAAATTAAATAACCTTGAGTCATTCTGATTTGAAATCAAATGCTTCCCTTTTTGTTTTTGTTTCTACTAATGTAAATGTCAGTGCAATAAACAGTAACTTTATATTGTAGCACAATGAATATATGGGACAGAAAATCTGGTGGGGGGGGAAAGAAATTTGATATTAAATAAACTGGATACAAATAGTCAAGCATTGTGTGTGTTTTGGCAACCTTTCATTATTTCTTTTTACAGTGTTTTAAGAGTGTTTAAGAGGGACTACTTGATGCCATTTAGTATTATTTTTATTTTCTGGATGACTTTTCTTTTCTAAGGTTCCAAAGATCAGTTCCCATTCTGCTGCCTGCTGGTAATGGGTTGCAATTATGAGCCTGATGTCACAACATTTTGAGCAACTCCTGCTTGTGTTTGAGTATCCTCAATATCTATTTAAAAGAATAGGGAACTGTATCTAAATTTGAAAGAAATGTAGTTGCTTGCAGACAGGCAACTTGCTCACTGTTGATTTTTGTACACATCTTGTGTTTAATGTGGATAGGTACTATAGGAATGCCTGATGGGGTGAGAACGTACTCCTGATATCCTGAGGGGAAAGAGAACAGTCTTATGCTTACCAGACTGTGAATTAAAGATCTTTGTTTTTGCATCTCTACCACAAACTTCCTATTTTCCCCTGGAAAATTAGGTAACCTCTATATACTGTATGTTAATTCAAAGTGTTGTTGAATCAAGTAATACTTATTATTGCTTGGTGACTAAAAGTGCAGATGGGTGGGGAGGGATGGTGTAGTCACCAAATATATGCCCTCCTAGACAGAAAGCTACTGGCCACTCAGAAGAATAACCTTATATGCAACTGTTTGAGATTTCAAAAAAGCCTATGGCCTATATACCAAATGTTGTGTGGATCCAGATCACTAAATCTAACACTTATGTATCTGTAGGGTGCCCATTACCTAACAGATATCTGCTTCACTCTTCTTAATCTAGTACTTAAGAAGAGAGATGGACCACCCAGTTAGCTGGCAATTCAGATATAACCTTTTGGTTCTACTTGTCAGGCTACATTGAAAGACATTTAAGTAGTGATAAGCCTACATGACAGTGTTTAGTGATCAAACATGAAGGGAGAGAGAGTGAGTGAGAGCATGCCAGTTAGGCTTCATCTTTCTCCATAGATGTGGTTTTCTCATCCAGCACTTTCAGAATGTAAAATACGCGTCCTGTACATAATCATACTATAGTCCCATGATTGACAAGCTATCTTGTCATAACAGATGGAGTTTGTATGTGGAACTAGATAAGGATTGGGACCAGGCTTGAGTTTGGGGCTAGATTTCAAAATTAGATGTGATTGTGCTGACGTTTAATGTGATGGTTTTGTATGAGAATTTAGCCAAAATATGCAGAAAGATAATGTTGATGTTAAGATAGCTTCCCCGTCCTGATCAGTAGAACTTTGTGAAATAAATAGTTTCACTGTACTGTTACAGGAATGTCTCTTCTCATAAGATTGCAGCCATATCTGCACTGAAAAAGTAAAATAGGGCTTCTTACAATATTCGATTTTACCAGGAATCAAAACTAGGGAGGTATTTGTGGAGCCAAGGATTTGAGTTCAACACTGAAGCTGTCCAGAAATTTCAATGGATTGAATTGTAAGTGCTGGTTTTGGTCTTTGACTGCAATATGAATAAGAGCTAACGTGTATGACTTAGAGCTGAGCAAATTATTCACTTAATGAATTTCTTCTGTGTCTCTTCTTGTGGAATGCTCAATTTTGAAATTTTTTCTGTGGATTGATTATGAGCAGGTAATTGTAAGCATTTGAAATTTTTAGCTCTGTTCTTTAATTGTTGTTGGTCATATAAAGCCCATTCCTGATTGGACGATTGTAACTTTTATAATCAGGAGGAACTCTTGAAGGAAATGGGGCTCTGAATCTCTCAATCAGAGGTAGCAGTTGAGAGAGAGTAGATAAATAAGATGAGGGGATTCTAGAAGAAGTTTAAATCTATATTTCTTTTTGAGCCACACAAGATATAATTGCTAAAAAGAAAATTATTGTAACATTGACTGGGCACAGAGTTTACATTTACAATTAATTTATATAAATGTGATAAAAATATTATGTGGACCTGCTGTGAAAGGTGCAATCAGATCTTCATCTGACTCCTTTAACTGCCTTTGTGTCAGTGCTTTGGTAAGTGGTTTTGGGAAAATCTATTCTATCTTAACTCTGTTGTATCGGCTAGTGCCCCATCTCCTATAACTAAATAATCACATGAGTGATATCATGTTTCTTATCCATGATCATTGAGATGTTAATGTTAGACAAATAGCAAAGCAACAAAAGCACATTTAAAGCAAATTCATTTTCAGGTTGAACAAAGTCACTGAAAACTTTGCAATATTCACCCAGCTACAGTAAGCATAGAATATCTTTAGACAGGTGAAACTTACCCAAACACTTAACTTTTTTTTTAAACAGTTCTACATTGAATTTTAGTTCCTGCTTATGGCAGTATCTCTATTTGCATTGGAGCTCAGTAAAATATTTTTAAATGAGGGTCAAACGGCGCCTGAAAGTTTGATACATAACTTTTTTTTTAAAGGAATTTGTATTTCTATGATATTATCCACTTTAGCCTAAGAAGTTCATTCTAATTGTGAACCTCCATACAGTGAAATTAAAAATGAGTTAGATTCCTCAAAGAAACAAAGCATTCAGATTTTCTTATCCACACTCCTTTTTTGGTTCATCATAGTCTCTAATTGAACCAGATGCTAAATCTTCTCTAGAGGAGATGGATCTTCTGAATCCATGTAGTGTTTTGTCAGGCTGGCATTCCATAGGGTTTGAGGTTAATATCAAAATCAAATGGTGAGGTAGATACTGCATGTAATGCTGCTGTGTGTTGACAATTCCTCCTGGACCAAACCACTTAAAAATTTGCAGCTTATAGATACTGACTAGGTGTAACAAACAGCTGGAGCATAAAATATTCTGGAATCTTTGACAGTCAGTCAAAAATCAGATTCACATGCAGAAAGAGATTTAGACCTATTACAGTAGCAGCTTAACTTTAGGTACACTTTTTTCAAAGTTTTAGCTGAAAGGATAATAGCCTAAGGCACCAATCCTGCAAAGAATTATACACCTGTTAACCTCTAAGCACATTAGTAGTCATATTGAAGTCCATAGGTCTATGAATGTATATGTGTGCACCAGATCAGGCTTAAAATACTGATTTATAAGTACTCATGGCTCATAAATTTCACTCCAGGTAGGTTAAAACAAAACAAGCCTTATATCATTAATTCCCAAGCTAATACTCAAGCTCATTAATATCCAGGGTAGCTAACAGGATCATATGTTCTTGATTTATAAAATAAGAACACCAACATATAAGAGCTGCATACAGACTTCAGAATGTGCAGAAAACATTCATTGACATGTGCATTACAGTATTTCAGTTACACATTGACAAAGAATGCCACATTCTTCTGGGCAGGTGTCTTGCCCTACAGTGTTTAAAAGAAGGTGTTACAGAAACTGGTGATGTTACTTATTTATTTGTTTGGCATCTGAAAAGGCCTAGTTGAAAAGTTCAGAGTGAAAACGGAGACTGGCAAGGCATATAGCATTAACTTTTGAAATCTCACTGATCCTTCTTTAGAACCGCTTATAGTATCACATTAGTGGTGGGCAATTCTTTCCTTCATTGGTGTGTATATATTTTCATAAGTCTCTTAAAATCTATGAATATCTTCCCTAGGGAATGGGGAAGGGCAAATGACTTCAAGCCACTTTGGGGTCTACCTAGTCCTCAGAATGAGGTAGAGTACCCTTACATGGACTGCCCCTGGTCTCCTAGGAACTGTGGGCAGCTGAGAATAGCCATAGCCTAGACCCTCTTCCCAGCATTTGGCCATTCTCCCCTCTCCCCCCCCCCCTCCCGCCACACACACACACTAGGGGCCACAAGTGTATGTGTGTGAAGGGATGGGTATGTGGATCCATTCTGCTAGCTCTCTGCCATGTGGGAGAACTTCACGCCAAACTACAGATGGAGCAGAAAATCAGATCCCAACTCTTAACTGGAGGTTCTGTTTGCAGGCTGAGGAACACTCCTTATGCTGCAATGTTGATACATGGGATCTACTAAATCCTTGCTCATATTAAGTGATCATGAATAGTTAAATGATTAGATGAGAAGATCTTCAGTAGAACTGTGGGGAAAGTCTGATATATTTATTTATTCTTCTCCCCCCCCCCAAAAAAACCTTTTATCATTTTTGTTCCCTTCTGGACTCTCTCCAGGTTGTTTACTTCTTTCCTGAAGTAGGGAGCCCAGAATTGGACACAGTACTCCAGCTGAGGCCTCAACAGCACTGGATAAAGTGGGATACTTAATTCCTGTGTCTTACTTACAACTCTCCTATTAATACACCCTAGAATATTAAACTTTTAGCAAATGTATCACAGTGTGATCCACTATAAGCCCCAGATACTCTTCAGTAGTACTACCACCCTGCCAGTTATTCCTCATTTTGTAGTTGTGCGTTTGATTTTTTTTTCCTTCCTAAGTAAATTGCTTTGCACTTGACTTTTTTGAATTTCATCTTGTTGATTTCAGAGAAATTCCCAAGTTTGACAGTAGTTTTGAATTCTAACCCTGTCCTTCGAAGTACTTGTGACTCCTCCCAGCTTGCTGTTGTCGGGAAAATGTTATAAGCATATTCTCTGCCTCCTTATCCAAGTCATTAGTTAAAATATTGACTCATACCAGACCTAGACTGACCCCCATGGGACCCCATTAACTACCCGCTCCCAGTTTGACAGGGAGCCATTGATAAATATGTGACGGGTTGGATCACAGAAACCCCCTTGGGAGCTGCCACCAGATGTGCAAAGACTACCCCTGCTCCTGTTTTCCCTGCCAGCTCAGGACTCCAGCACCCTGTCTTGCTGAGCCAGACACTCCCGTCTGGCTCCAGACACAGACCCAGGGTCTGAATCACTTGTCCCAAAGCTGCAAGTTTACCTGAAAACAGCTCGCAGTAGCGTGCTTGTCTTTAGCACTCAGATGCCCAACTCCCAATGGGGTCTAAACCCAGATACATCCGTTTTACCCTGCATAAAGCTTATGCAGGGCAAACTCATAAATTGTTCGCCCTCTATAACACTGATAGAGAGATATGCACAGCTGTTTGCTCCCCCAGGTATTAATACATACTCTGAGTGAATTACTAAATAAAAAGTGATTTTATTAAATACAGACAGTAGGATTTAAGTGGTTCAAAGTAGTAACAGACAGAACAAAGTAAGTCACCAAGCAAAATAAAATAGAATGCGCAAATCTATGCCTAATCAAACTAAATACAGATAATCTCACCCTCAGAGATGTTTCAGTAAGTTTTTCTCAGACTGGACACCTTCCAGGCCTGGGCACAATTCTTTCCCCTGGTACAGCTCTTGTTGCAGCTCAGGTGGTAGCTAGGGGATTCTTCATGATGGCCTCTCCCCTCTCTGTTCTCTTCCCCCCTTTATATATCTTTTGCATAAGGCGGGAACTCTTTGTCTATCTGGGTTTCCACCCCCACCTCACTGGAAAAGCACCAGGTTAAAGATGGATTCCAGTTCAGGTGACATGATCACATGTCACTGCAAGACTTCATTACTCACTTGCCAGCACACACATATACAGAAAGACTCACAGGTAAATACAGCCATCTGCAGACAATGGGAGTCATCAAGATTCCAAACCATCATTAATGGTCCACACTTTACACAATTACAATAGGCCCTCAGAGTTACATTTTATATTTCTAGTTTTAGATACAAGAGTGGTACATTTCTACAAATCAGATGATCACACTCAGTAGATTATAAGCTTTGTAATGATACCTTACAAGAGACCTTTTGCATGAGGCATATCCCAGTTACTTACATTCACTTATTACCGTATTTTCTCTAAAACTATCTCAGTTACATTATATTGACTTCTTATCAAGTTTTTATAAAACCATATAGATTGCACAACGTCACAAAATACTCTAAGTATAGTCTTTCAACCAGTTGTGCACCTTCCTTGTAACTTCATCTAGAACACATTTCACTATTTTGTTTAAGAATGCTATGTGGGATTGTGTCAAAAGCCTTACTAAAATCATGATATCACATATACTGTGTCGCATCTAACCATCAGGCCAGTAACCTCGTTAAAAAAAGGAAATTAGGTTGGCTTGGTGTGACTTGTTCTTGACAAATCCATGTTGGCTGCTGTTTATCACATGATTATCCTCTAGATTCTTACAAATCGATTGCTTAAGGATTTGTTCCAATGTCTTTCTAGGTATTGAAGTTGGACTGACTGGTCTATAATCCCCTGGATCCTCTTTATTTCCCTTTTTTTAGATATAGTACTATGTTTTCCCTTCTCCAGTCTCCTTGGATCTCTTGTCCTTCATGAATTCTCAAATATAATTTACAGTTCCAAGATTGCTTCAGCTAGTTCTTTACCTTAGGGCAGGAGTAGCCAACCTGTGGCTCTGGAGCCACATGCGGCTCTTCAGAAGTTTAATATGCGGCTCCTTGCATAAGCACCGACTCCAGGGCTGGAGTTATAGGCGCCAACTTTCCAATGCTCACTGTTCAACCCCTGCCTCTGCCACAGGCCCTGTCCCTTCCCGCCCCTTTCCCCGAGCCTGCCGTGCCCTCACTCTTCTCTTTGCCCCCCAGAGCCTGCTGCGTTGGGCACAGGGATGGAAGGGAGGTGCTGATCAGTGGGGCAGCTGGCAGGCAGAGTGGGGGAGCTGATGCGGGGGAGGGCTGCTGACATTATACTGTGGCTCTTTGGCAATGTACATTGGCAAATTCTGGCTCCTTCTCAGGCACAGGTTGGCCACCCCTGTCTTAGGGTGAATTTCATCAGGCTCTGTCTGCTTGAATACATCCAACATAGCTAAATATTCTTTAATTTCCCTATGTTGGCTCATGTTTCTTCCCTCTTGTTAATATTTACTGTGTGTCTGTTGACAATTTACCTTTTTAGTGATAACAGAAGCAAAATCAGCATTAAACACCTCAGCATCCTTGATGTCCTCTGTTAGCTCTCCTTCCCCACTAAGTAGAGGATCTACACTTTCCTTTGTCTTTCTCCTGCTCCTGTTTATAGAACCTCCACTTACTGCCTTTATATGTCCCTTGCTAGGTGTAAGCCATTTTGTGCCTTAACCTTTCTGATTTTGTCCCTACATGTTTGTACTTGTATCACAATTCAGAGCAAGTGCACCTGTTCTGTGATCCCTTGAGAGTATCCACTTGAAACTCCCAGTTCCTCAGCCCTCACCATTCTTAGGAGGAGATCTGTCTCTCTTTCACTCTTGACCTGGCCTGCCTAAATAGGTCAGTGTCTGTGCTTTGCTTTCTCTTTGAACGCTATGAACATCTGTAATTGCTAGCAGTTACAAGTTACTACACAGCTCTTTCTAAAAAGCATGTTTATTCTTATGGTGAAAGCATTAAAGAGAAAACATATTAAAAACAATAAAAGAATCTACACACATGCTAATAAACTTATCAGAGATCCAGAGATCACACCCTTCCCCCCACACCCCGGCAAACTCCAACAGGGATTCCTGTGGGAGACAATCTTTCAAATCCCATCATGGGTTTTTCTGTGGTTACAAGTTCATAAAAGCCTTCGCTCAGAACCAGAACAACCATGAATAGTGCAGTTTGTCATTTATACAGCTTGTGCCTTTGACCTTGGCCTCATGCAACATGTGAGCATCAGACAAAGGGCCACTCTTCAGGGTGTACCTTCCAAAGGCTAGGTTTTTACGTAACTGGGAAGGGAGAATTTGTATTCAGCTCTCCCTAAATATTGCCCAGGAAATAGTTCACATGTATTGTCCTAAAAGACTCTTCTTGTCGCCACATTCTTCAATACTATTCTTTGATCATCTGGACCCATAATAATAACCTTTGCATTTAATACAATGGATTTCAAGGATACTTCAACTTAATTCATTAAGGTTTTCCAAGAATATTTCAGGAAACTACTATATCTGTCACATGAACATTAACAAATTATCCATGTTTGTTTTTTGTAGGATAAAATTTTTGTTTAAAGTCATTAAAGAGCTGTTGGAGCAATAGTGACCTCTTAGAATTTTTCCTGGACATGAGGTTAAAAGTCAGTTTTCATCAGTCTTAAAATCATATTCCATTAATTTGTGCGTAACTGGCATCTTTTAGAAATAAAAGAAGCCAAGTCCAGGAAACAGTTTTTTCAAATGGTTTTAAAAACTTGTTAAGCAGTATAGAAACAACAAAAGAAAAAGCTTTCTTTAGCTGTTGACAAGGAAAATCTTGGCGATGTCTACCTTCCTTCAACTCAAGTTTTCACAGCCATAGACTCTGTCCTATTGCAAAATTCCTTCACTCCTTTTCCACAGAATTTGGCTCTGAAATAGTACAAAATTGCAAAACCCCTGCTTCATGTTCATAAACAAAACACTGGTGTGTGGGGTGAGGGAGGGTGTACACGTACAATTCATTTAATCTAATCCCCTAACCGCTTCTCATGTTAAGTCCTCTAGCAGGTTTTGTTAGAGAATTTATGCTGTCTGAATGCAACTGTTAGGAAATGGCTTGCAAGATCACTGTATTTAATTCTCCTCTAGAATGAATGAAGGCATGTAAGACAAAACCTCAAAAAAATCACCATGGTATATTTCTCCCCCCCCTTAACTGTATTTAACTTGATATAAGGGAGGTGGGGGATCTATACACACAGATTCCAATTATTCTTTTGATAGCATCAACTCTGTGTGTGTGTGTGTGTGTGTGTGTGTGTGTGTGTATGTATGTATGTAGAGAGAGAGGTTTTGTTTTTGTTTTGTTTTCCTTTCCTGTTAGCTATTTTTGAAGGGTCACCTAGGCCTATCAAAAATCTGGAACAGGACTTCTGATGGATATAGATAACTACCATATTTACTCATGCATTGGATTAATGAGCTGGGGCTCCAGCTTGTTTGTTGCATTGTATTTGGATTTATATTTACCCTTTTTCCTAAATTTAATTTTAGTAAATGTATTTATTAAACTACGTTGTGGTTGCAAGAAAGATCCATAGTACATTAGAATTGTAAATGCTATCAAGTAAAGTAAATACAAATAATTAACAAGAGTATGTCTAAATGCAAGTTAGCTGTAGGCTGCGACACTAAATGCTCTCAATGTGGTGTGGGAATCTTATTTAAATTTTATTTAATGAGCGAGAATGACCCCAGGTGTAGGGTTTCGCAGGAAGGTATGATCAGAGAGCAGAGTTGTACTTAATTTTGTCAGGGTAATATCCAGTATGGACACCATGTTCTTTTGAAAATGAACTTTTAAATTCTTAGTTCAACACTCATGGACTGTAAACTGAATCAGTAACGTGCAATTATTAGAATGCATATCCGTGAGTTCAGTACTCGAGTAGGAACATTTTCACTTACAGAAGTGACAGTTTATCAAGCAATAATTTTGTTCAGTATTTTTCTCAGTTGTTAACCAATTTTCTCTGTATTATGTTAACAAGTAGAAACTGTCTCTTACCAGAACACTAGAATCTATTATTTTGGTGAAAATACTAAAGTAAGCAAACCTCCTCTCCATCAAATTGCTCTTGGCGTTCGTCAAAAATCAGTTGCAATGCGAATTTTATGTGAAGGAGCAAATGGTTTCTATAAAAGGGAGGTCTGCAATGAATTTCACAATTCTCCTTAAGAGTAGAGAACATATGTGGAAGGTATGGATTCTAAATAAACACCTTGGGTTTTTGTTTTTGCTAAAAATAGTTTAAACGCTACCTCTAGCTCTGTAGTTTCTAAGAATATACTTTTTTTATTATTATTATTAAAAGATAATGGAATGACTGCTTTTCTGACCTCAGTAATACAGACTGGATTGCATTTCCAGTGATAGGTTTGTAAGTTACTTGCCCCTACTGTTAGAATTAAGCAATGACCTATATTAGGTCATATTAGAATTTAAAATCATCATAATAGAAATGTGGATAAAGTAGTGAATTCCTTCTGTGGCAGAGATTTTCCTTACCCTCCTCGACTCAGTTTTCAGTCTATTAATAGGTACTCTTGGGACAGTTGAAACTACTGCAGTATTTAGAGATAGTTGATACTCTATGAATTTGAGTATTAGTTTCCTGTCGTCAGAAAATACAGTATTTCAAACAATCAAGGAAAATCAAATAAGCATGACTGACAGATCTAAATCTGATTGCCAAAATGTTTATGCACATTTCTGACATAAAAACAAAGCAATCAAACATCACTGAGCTAATGCATGCAGCTGTCCTACTTTTTTTCCTTCCACCCCCCTGTTATATGTAAGAAGCTGGAATTGCTGTAGTCTTGTACTGCAAAACCATTGAGTATCACCCATGTTTGCGCTGCCAGTAACACTAAGTGTCTACATCATTAATGGAAGAGGACTGAGTCCTGTGTTCATTCAGTTCATATACTTTAAACAGATGAGATTAATAATCATTTTTAGTGCAATATAAGATTTTGGAATGGTTGCAGTGTTGTTCAGTGAAATGCTGATCAAATGTTGCTTCCCTAGGGTTGCCTTTCAAGCAGATCTTTGTTTCCATTGCTGCATACTTGAAAACATTTGTAAGGTGCATAAATATGAATATGCTTTCCATTTTGCATAACTTTTTGGCTTGAAGCTGCAATTAACAGAACAGACCCACTTTTTACATTCAATTTAAGTGGCAGTTTTCATATCTGGTAGATAGCAGTAAACACGTATAATATTCCACCTTGCTTGCATTTCCATGTCTTCATAATTTCTGAGCAAGTTTTTCTTAAATTAAGGGTTTGGAAAAATTCTCCAGTAGCATTTAAAATTGCCTTTTCAGTGCCATACAGTCTGTCAGATTTGGATTTTATTTACGGTCTACTACTTTTATTTAATGATACTTTATCATTTCATTTTTAAGAGCCTTTTCCAAAAAGAGTCATAGACAAAAACATATTTTACTGTTTGAGGCAGGTGAAATATATTGTGGAAGCAGGGCTCAAAACTGGCTCGTGCATGTTGGCACCATTTATCTGTACCGCTTCCACACTTATTACCTGCAAGAGAACCTTGACAGTGGCAGGGAACATTGCTCGGGCTAGTTTCCACATCATGTGCTGACTGGTGTTCTATTCTCTCTGACTGTATTTAGGCAGAGAGCATGAAAACTGTTAACCGTTCTGTTCCCTCAGGCAGAAGGGGTGTGGCTGAGCCTAAGGACCTCAGTAATCTGGGGGCAGGGGGGAAGTAAGGTGGAAACTTGGCTTCTAACTGAAAGTGGAAAGGGCTATATAGAAATTCCAGCTCTGTTATCCAAGGAAGAGAGGATGGGGAGTATGTTATGGTTCAATGGGTAGGAGATTGCATAGTGGACAAGGCAGTATGGTCCAGGGGTTAAGATGCAGGACGGTAATCTTATGACTAGATTTTATATAGTCCCTGTGGAAACTGTCATGCGCGATCTACCTATTCCAGATGAGACCTGTCTCTGGGGGCTTGTCTCCACTTACTGAGGTATCGATGCACAGCGATTGATCCACTGGGGGTTGATTTTTTTAGTGTGTCTTCACTAGACCCACTAAATCAACCGCCAGTCGCTTTCCCATCAACCCTGATACTCACCTTTTGCTGCTCATTCCGGTGAAGTCGACAGGAGAGTTTCTCCCATAAACCCAGCACGTTGTAGACACTGCAATAAGTCAGCTACGTTATTCACATAGCTGGACTTGTGTAACTTAAGTCGATTTAGCCCCATAGTGTAGACCTACCCTGGGTGTGTCAGTTACAAGTCAGGCCTAGTGGGGGTACTAAAATCTTTTTCTGAAGATTTTGGAAGCATTTCCTGTCAGTTTACCATTTGATCCTTTTAAAGCAAAAAAAAAAAAAAAAAAAGTTTTACTATGTGGGTGAAATAATATTCAAAACTGAAAAAAGGATCAAGGTTTTGTGTGCATGTGATTAAATGCAGTGGAAATGTGCTGCTAACCAGTGTACATTCTGAGACAAATTCTGCCCTTTAGCTATGTCACTCTCTGCAATCAATAGGAATAGCATGTTTGTAACCAATGGCACAATTGTGTCCTGTGGTGACAACTTAACTCATAACTATTTCTAATGACTATAACTTGAAAGCATTTGCTACTGTTAAATATATTGGCCCTGAAAGTGGGGCCGATTAACTGTGCTTGGGCAGGGTCCTGAGGCAGTGAAAAGGAGACTTTATGCCACCTTTTTTGAAGCTTCACAATTCTGAGGCTGGCCAACTGACCTCCAGCATAAATTAAAGGAGCCCTAAATTGTTCTAATTTAAAATACACCTAGCTTCCTATGGTCCCAAGGCACTGGCCTGACAGCTGAGAATAGCCATAGCATAGAAATATCCTCTCCCAACAAACTGGGGGCTGGACTATGTAAGGCCAATATGCCAGCAGTGCCTCTTGCCCCGTCTCTTGTTCCCACTATACCAGGGCCAGATCTACTGGCTTTACCTGCCTTTTGCATTAGTGGAGCAAAGCAAAGGGGCTGGAATAGACCCAAGAATGTGATCCTTTTCTGTGTACCAATAGTTTGCGTTTAAGAGCCCCATTGAGGTGTGCTGAGCACTTACATCTCCCGTTGTGAGCAATGATTAAATTGCTGGACAGCTCTTGAGTTTACGGGGTTGGGAGGTGTTGTGTGTATCCTGGGTGTTTTGTAAACTGCTCGCTTTCAATGAATCATCCTCCTTCCCTTTACAATACCCTCTTGCTATGAAAAATCCATGGGAGTGAGAAATACAAGGTTGAAGCAGTGGTACAGTTTTACTGTTGTTCTGTGGCTATTAGTCATTTAGTCAAGAAAGAAATTGTCGCTTTCTTGCTGAATTTTCAGGTCCAGCTAGACTTGATATACTGCATGTGGGGTTCAATATGTGCCTTGTATTAGCCAAATACCTTGCAGACAAGAATGGCAGACTCAAAAATCAGCACTACAAAATATTTAATCTCCTTTACAGATGCATTGTTGTACAATACCTGGTACAGAATTAAACTTGTTAGAAACCAATTTTATATTTCCTTTCAGTTGAAAGGATGCCGCAATTCCTGTATTAGATCATAAATGCCTCTATGCTTTAATAATAAAAATCATGCTCCTCCTTGTCTACAGACATTTCCACTGGGCCTGGGAAATGGACAGCTCTATGCCTGGACGGATGGCTTGAAAAGAAAGGACTGGCATAACTATGAAAGTATTCAGAAAGATGCTATGCGTACAGGTATGGTGCTCAAAGTAAATGTAAATCTCTCACTTGTTTTTCCAATGAGGCATTTTTCCATTTGCTGATGCTAGCTTTCTGAGGTTTGCTCAGATCTAACTGCACTATCTCATCAGGACGTGAGATTTCAAGTTGAGATGATCAACCAAGTAGAAATAAAACCTTGATTGGCAGAATAGGTAGGTGAAAAGAAAAACAAGTTTTACTAGCCCTTATATAGTAGTTGTGTCTTTATCATGCTAGCTATAAGTGAAAATAATTTATTCTGTTCTTTTTTTGAAACTAGTCTTGATATCATAACTAAATAGACTAGAAGCTATGGTTTCCCCCAAAAAGAAGATGATGCTTTACTTAGACTGTTCCAAAATCATTGTTGTTGGAAGGTCAGTTCTCACCCAGTATCAAGAACCTCAAGGTTATATTGGGCACAAATGAATCCAAATAAATTCTAAGCCTACTATGTTAGTCTGTCTCATTTACTCTGGCCTTCAGGTCACAAAGAGATCTAATAGTGTGATATCCCTCTTCATATGGCTATATGCCACAAATGGAGGAAAAATATCAGTGTTATTCCTTGAAGTGCTCCTCCCATTCATAAACACAGGAATATGCTTCAATTTACCACTTTTTTGATGCTTAATATAAGTTATAACTACCCTATATGAAAGGGATTACATTAAAAGGAGTACTAGAATCACAGAAATTTAAGACTGGACAGGTTCTCCAAGTCATGTCCAGCTCCCTGTGATAAGGCAAGACCAAGTAAATCTAGTCCATCTCCAACAGGTATTTTGTCCAACCTGTTCTTAAAAACCTCCAAAGACAGGGATTGCACAGCCTCTCTTTTGGAGGTCTATTCCAAAGCTTAACTGCTCTTAGTGTTAGAAAGTTTTGTCCTAATAGTTTACCTAAATCTCCCTTGTTGCAGATTAAGCCATTACTACTTGCCCTACTTTCAGTGGACATGGAGTATGGTTGATCAGCATTCTCTTTATAACAGCCCTTAACATATTTTGAAGGCTATCAAGTCTCACCGCTTTACTCAAGACTAAATATGCCCAGTTTTTTAACCTTTCCTCATAGGTCAGGTTTTTAAAACATTTTTGTTGCTCTCCTCTGGACAATCTCCAATTTGTTCACATCTTTCCTAAAGTCTTGTATACAGGATTGGACACAATTGTGAGGCTGAGGCCTCACCAGAGCCAAGTGGAATGGAATAATTCCATCCCATGTCTTATTTACAACATTCTTGTTAATACAGCCCAGAATATTAGACATTTATTTATTTTGGAACTACATCATGTTGTTTTTGATTCATGCAATTTGTGAATCTAACCCCAAGATACTTCTCAGCAGTAGTACCACCTAGCCAGTTATTCCCCATCTTGTAGGTGTGCATTTGTTTTTTTCCTTCCTAAATATGTTACTTTGTACTTGTCTTTATTGAATTTCATCTTGTTGATTTTTTAGATCAATTCTCCAATTTTGTCAAGGTTTTGAATTCTAATCCTGTCCTCCAAAGTGCTTGCAATTCTTCCCAGTTTGGTGTCCTCTGCAAATTTTGAAATTTGATAAGCATTTTATCCAACTCATCAATGAAAATATGTAATAGTACCAGACCCAGGACTGACACCTGTGAATCCCTATTAGATACACCATTCCAGTTTGAAAGTGAACCATTGATAATGAACTTCTCTGAGTATGGTCTGTCAACCAATTGTGCACCCACTTATAGTAATTTCATCTAGGCCGCATTTCTCTAGTTGGCTTATAAGAGTGTCATGTGGGACTGTGACAAAAACCTTATTAAAATCGAGATCTCTTCCACTGCTTCCCCTATATCTACTAGGTCAGTAACCCTATCAAAAGGTGAGGAGCAATAGTCAAATCCTGCACTTATCAGAACAGTGATTGAAAGTTGGTATGCTGTGGCAGTTTGACTTCTGTGAAATTAGTTTTGTTGTCTGAATCAAGTTGCTAGTGTTCAGTGTCCATGTCCCAGAAAGTACCATTACAGCTTACTCTAATTGACAGTGTTGTTGGGCTCAGTAACTGATCTTGCAAGGTTCTGAGCACTCACTGCAATCCAGTAAAGCATTTAAACATGCTTAATTTTATAATTCCACTGACTTTTTTTTATCAAATGCAACACTGCTTCTAAAAAAATATATCCTCTAATCTCCCCATGTATGTTTTAAGTGAATAGGAGTGGAGCATGTAAAGTTGTTACAGGAAAATATGCAATTGACATACCAGGTTGGACAAGTGTTCATTCTCATCCAGTATTCAATCTCTGACAGTGACAGAGTACCAGATGCTTCAAAGAAAAGTGCAAAAAAATCAATGCAATTAAAAGTATTTTTATTTTTGTGGGGTTTTTGTTGGTGGGGCTGTATCTTCCTGAGGAATGTCATGTGTTTGCTAACTGAGGTGGAAATTTTTTTTAACAACCCACTTGATATTTTGGCAGCATGTCACTGATCCGTTGGTGTATTATGACTAATTAGAATATTACCAATTCCTATCCAAGGAACTGGAGTACTAAACTGTCTGTGGCATCGCATGAATACTAATAATCATAATAGTCTGTAGTATAATGTCAACTGAGAAATTATGAGACTGTAATGTAATTGTACCATCCAAGAGTCATCATCCTAATCTTCATGCTTAACTCCAGGAGAATGTCAGTAGCAGTTAAATAAAATTCTAATATCTTTTCTTATTGTCAATAATAATTAATTAAAATATATTGATGTGTTTATGGCTTTAGCTTCCTTGCTGTAGCAATCACTGCAAGATTTCTTAGACAGTCATCTTTGGCAGGCACTGTCTAAACAGAGTTCATTATTATTCATTAGATTAAAATTAACTTTTAATGAAATCTTTCCTTTGACAGTCACAATATAATAAAGCAGGTGAAAAGTTGGAGTGCAAGACACTCTGAATGCACTCTTTTGGGACATACTGTATTATTTTTCTTCTTACTACCAGAACAAAATTTATCTGAAATCTACTTCTGGTTAAAATTATCTAGGGAATAATCCTCTCAATCTGAAGACATGAAAATAGCAGCAATGAAAAGACTTCTCCTGAGATTTCAGAAATGTCAGTCACAGCTCACTACATTGAAAAACATAAATGAAGTCTTTTTAAAATTCAGCTTCACTGTTTATCTCTAAAGCTCACAGTTTCCAAGGTACGGGGGATGTTAATTTCATAAATCTAATTATGGAGAGATGCTAGTCTAGCTGTGATTAAAGTTATTGTTACAAGTTTTGTTCTAAAGCCAAATTTTGACCCTCTTCTAGTTTCACTGAAACAAAACCAATGTGCCTGTAATTATGCACTTGTGGCTCTCTATCCAGGAGGAAAACTGGGATAATTTGGGGTTAAATAGACAAGACATTTGCAAGACATGACCGATGTATATAAATTGATATACAATATTCTAGCTCATCTTTTTGGCGTCCTATCTTTTAAATGCCTTGGCCTATAAATTCTGAATTTGGTTCGTTTCCTCAACAGGACTGCCCCTTTAAAATCAGTGGGGCCTCTTTGAGCTGCTGGGGTCCATTTGTGGTATGCTCACATTCTCAAGGTCTCATAACCATATTCCAAGGTCACATCTGTGAGCAGGGATAATATCCAAGAAGGGTGCCGGTGTGGGATGGCTCTGAGCTGGAGGAAAAAGAGACAGGCTCTGATGTGATGAGGTCTTGATGAGCAGTGGACTCTAGTGAGAACTGGGGTACATCTACCCAGTCTAAGCCCAGATCTACAGACTTGGGCTTGCACTACAGTGCTAAAATCAGCAGTGTAAACATTGCAGCCTGAGGTGGAGGTGGGGCCTATGGAGAGGGATGGGTTTCAGAGCCTGACCTGCAGTGCAGGCTGCAATGTTTACACTGCTGCTTTTAGCGACAGCGCGAACCCAAGTCTGTAGACTTGGGATCTGAGACTCGCTGCCACAGGTTTTAAAATGCAGTGTAGACATACTAGCAGAGGGTCCTGTGGCACCTTTAAGACTAACAGAAGTGTTGGGAGCATAAGCTTTCGTGGGTAAGAACCTCACTTCTTCAGATGCAAGACATTGCAAGACATTGCATCTGAAGAAGTGAGGTTCTTACCCACGAAAGCTTATGCTCCCAACACTTCTGTTAGTCTTAAAGGTGCCACAGGACCCTCTGTTGCTTTTTACAGATTCAGACTAACACGGCTACCCCTCTGATATGTAGACATACTGTTAGTTGAGGGCTCCTGCAGAGATTGAGCCCCTCAGAAACTAACCTTTCTTCTTTGAGTGATTATCCACACAGATTCCACTCTTTGCACGCATGTGACCCATATGCAGCACAAGATTGGATTCTTTTGGCCAGCAGTGTCTATTGGGGGTGTTGCCTGCATTCTATGTCCCCTTGTATCCACTCACCTGAAAACATAAAGGGCAAAGCAGGCCCTACGATGCCTCCACTCCTCTTTATTACTTATGGCAGCAGACCTGAATCCCCTACAGTGTTGGCTTGCTCTTCCCATGGTGCAGTTTAACAGATATATATATATCTGTTAGTCTAGAACCCACCCCCACATACAAGGTATTGGCACTATAACGGAAGCCAAGACACCAAGATTTAAGACCTTTCCTTCCTGAAACATATCAACATCTATCAATGACTGCATTTCCAGTGTCTGCTTTCTCTTGAAGGACATGTCCCAGAATAGTATTCAGTCTGTTGCTCTTTTCTAGAATACTCACTGTGAAGAGGAAGGCTATGAAAGGCCTCAGCCATTGGGTTAGTTTCTCTTGGTGCACCAGTGAGCTGTTGTTCCATCCTCAGCTCCAGGGAGACATCCACTCAAAGGCCCCATTCGTTCTCCACTATGTTATATCAACAGAAAGGAGCACCACCTCAAGGATGAGCCCAGGTGCATGACACCATCCCTTGTACCTGGCAGAGGCAGAAGGGTTGTCAGAGTTGATTTGTCTCCGGCTCATTCATCCAAGGGTTATAAAATCCCCAATGAGGGCTCAGCTTAGGGTTTAGGATCCACCTAAGTGGTTTTCCTTGCAGGATCAAGGCTATAGTTTGTACAAATGCTTTGAGAATCTTTGGGATGAAAGATGATATGTAAACAATAATTAACCCACATCACTATTTACACTTATATTCAACATGGTCATTTAAAAACTTGAACGCACTTCTGTGAAACAGCAAAATGTCCCATTGATCTTGCCAGTGGACAGTTCCGTTCCAACAAGAATAATGCTGTTCTTGACCCAAAACTTCCTCCTGTACTGTACCTTACAAAATGTATAGTGGTTTTTTTTAAAAGAAACTACACCAAAGGTGGCACACGAGCTGATTTTTCAGGGGCATTCACACTGCCCAGGTCCTGGCCACCGGTCCGGGGGGTTCTGCATTTTAATTTAATTGTAAATGAAGCTTTTTAAAAACCTTATTTACTTTACATACAACAATAGTTTAGTTATATATTATATACTTATAGAAAGAGACCTTCTAAAAATGTTAAATGTATTACTGGCACGCAAAACCTTAAATTAGAGTGACTAAATGAAGACTCGGCACACCACTTCTGAAAGGTTGCTGACCCCTGAACTACATCTTTTTCTGCCTACAGTTCTCCATCTGTGATCAACGTAGAAGTTGATTCACAATACTTTTTGATCTTCTTTCTGCTAAAATTTATCTACAGCACCAACATTAAATAAAATATTAAATAGAACTGCTGCTTTTCAAAGGTTCTAGGGTCAGGTTCTGAGGACGTAGCAGAATGTGGCCCTTTTGGGAGAACAAGGGATCTAGTTCTTTGTTTCAGGTGACTACATGTATTTGAGTTGAGTATCAATGTAATTGGAGAAAGTCCTATACTGGAAGTACGGAGATTGGTGTTGAGAAATATCAGGCCAGTCGTGACATTGAGCAGGCTTTTCCTTTGAGTCCTACGTTGTTCATTTAGTGCAGTATTTGTGTGGTTTTTCAGAGCTACTTTTTCTCTGGGGCTAGACCAGTTGTAGGTTTAACTTATTTCAATCAGTGCAACAAAGCAGAGTTCAATACAGCCAAGGCTTGGGCTATGATGCCCTGAATAAGCAAATGTCTCTGCTGCCTTGGTCCTAATTAAATGTGTTTTCATCAGCTGCCAGAGTTTTGACAATGCCAGCTGAATAATAACTTCTGATGCCTGGTTGTGCTGATAGCTGTTGGTTAACCAAGTGCACTTGGAAAGTTAGTCCACATAAGTATCCTATTTAAATCAGACAGGAAAAGTATAATTCTGAAACAAGATGGTGTATGGTTCACCATTCTCAACATAGTGACTGAAATTTCCTGGCACATGACCTATAAATATAAACAGAAGCGAAGGTGGTTTACCGTGTGGTATTCTTGGATATCTAGTTGGCTCTGGATTTACAGGTAGCAGCAAATATCAAATGGCTTAAACTGTATGTGAAATGTTTATTTTTCCATATTGCTTCCCAGGTATGGATATTCATGATTTTAAAAAAAGCATTTTTCTGTGTTCTTTTCCCATGATTAAGGCTATTATTTAGTCATGGGTATTTTTAGTAAGTCCTTGACAGGTCATGGGCAATAAATAAAAAATCACACCCCCATAACCTGTTCCTGTCTTGGGGCGCCTACTGGGGCAGGGAGCCGCTACTGCGGGGAAGGGGAGGCATCAGCACTGGCCACCACTGCTTGGGTGATCCTTGGGGCCAGCAGTGGCCGGTGCAGTTGGGTGCGGGCTGCCTGAACATCTGGCTGCAGAGCCGCTCCAGCCGCAACCGGTGTGGCTGTCCCCAAGGATACCTGAGCACCTGGCCTTGGGGTCAGCCACATTGGCCACTGAAGAAATCACGGAAAGTCATGGAATCCATGACCTCTGTGACAAACACGAAGCCCTACCCATGATTTCTGGTGGTTCAGTGATATCGTTCTTAGGCATCCAGAAAGGAGGTTGCTGCCTTTCCTTTCAGAGACAGGCCTTACTGTATTATCTGTGCCTTTTGTGAACTTGAAGTTAGATTACTAGAGTGTATTCTATAGTAGGCTGTCATCAAGCCATTTGGAAGTTGGAGGTTGTGTCGAATATGATGTCCTGCTTATTAAGTGGAGTTTCTTGCAGAGCACTGTTCAGAACACTGATCAGATAGCAATCGATCAACTTCCTGTTGAAGTTTAAGGTTTTGATTGTAATCTTTGAATGGTGTGGGTCCCAGCTGTTTCAGAGACCACCTTTCTCTGGCACTGCAGTGATTGTGGCATTTGAGGTCCTGTAAAGCACTTAAGCTAAAAGCATTTCCTGGCACAATGAGGTGGGCTGGTGGCAGGGCATTCTCAGCAAGGGTTTGGAACTGGCTTTCTTCCCTCATCTTTCAGAACCCATATTGTTGGCCAGAAGGTAACTCAACTATTCTCCTTGGGTATTTCCTGGCAAGCCTAATTTATAGAAGACATGACTGAAGAGATGGTAGAGATGGGGTTGCGAGACAGTATTGGGAGATTTTCTTCTTTTTCAAGATCGTTGGGTATGCCCTGGCTTTTATTTTGTTGCAAAGTATTCTTGTAAATCTGTCTAATTCAGTTAGTTAAAGCAGAAAGTATACAGTGAATTATTGCCCTTTTAAGAGACGTTGGGTTCTATCACTTACATTCACTGATTTAAATGATCCTGAAGACAACTTCCCCCTCTGCAAAAAAGCAGTGGCACAGAACTCCCTTTTATTTCCCAAACCTCAGGGAGTGTGCCTCCCTCCAGCATCTTGCTGCTTCACTCGCTGCTGCACCCTTGACTATGGAATTGGGGTACCTGGGTGGCCAGGTGTATGTCTCACAGATACCTGTTCCACTGGAGAGGTGCAACACCACTTGCCAAAAATTGTGCTCTAATTCACCTGTAGTGTTCTAGGAAATAGGAGTGGAGCATATGAAGTGAATATATGACAATAGGAATTGGCAGATCATACTTATGTTCAGGGTAGACCATCACACTGCATTTGTACTAGCCCTCTGGTATTCAAGGAATAAACCATTGTTGGCCATTAGTACCCTGCCCCAATGCTGATCCCTGGAAAGAAACCCTTCTTCTGGTTCTGCTACAGGTGTTTCTCAGATCACCAGGGAGTAAATAACTAGGCTTGTGTGGCAAGTATGAAATACTATAGCTGGCTGACCTTGCCTGCATGAAGTTCTGGCAGCTCATAGACTAGCTAAGCAGTGCACAGTAAGAATATTGGTCCAGATAACTGGGAGGGATGAATCTGACATGGTTGGGGAAACACTTTCCCCCAATAACTTGTTGCTGCTAAAGACTATAAAAGCAGCAGTGGCCAAGTAGCCAGTTGCTGCTAGTGATCTAAGCCCCGGGCTGTGCAAAAGATGGAAGGTGAAAAACAATGTTTTGAATAAAATATGGTGGCTATCGGAGTTCAGCCCTAGTGAAACCAGTGTTATTTCATCTAGTTGTGCCAAGTACTTCTATTCAGAGAAAGGCATGGATCTCTGTTTTTGCACTTTAATACCTGTAATTGAAATACCTGTGAATGGCATTGGAGGGTGTATGTTCAGAGATAAGTCAGTCCTGCTGATAAACTTAACAAAACATAAATATCTTTGATAGACATTTTAACAGTTTCTAATTTTTTCCTGCCTAATTTTGTTGCCTTTTTGCTAAGCAGTTCAGCAAAGCAGTCAAAAGATTACAATTGCTAAAAAAGGTTAATCAGAGAAACTGATTTTAGTGCAGCTGGTGTCATGACTTATTTCCGATAAGAAATCAGCATTAAGCTAAGAATAGTTCCTATTAATTTAAACTCTTTTGGGAATTCAACTAAGAAACAGATGACATGTCTTGATGAGGAACCTGCTTAATTTACATTAAAAAAGCAAACAGTGAAAGGCACAAAATGTACAATGGCATAGTTCTGTTCAGATGAGTAGTAATCAGTATGCCACATCGGCATTTCTGAATCAAACTGGAAATATTACCCTCTAAGTAGGGATGTTAATCTTCCTGTTAGCAAAATTCATCTTGTTTTTTACACTGATCCCAATCCTGCAAGATATCATATGCCTCATGAAAGGGGCTGTGTATTTTTGACTCCCATTAAAGTTAATGGCTATTGCAGTTGCTCAGTATCGAATTTGCTTACCTAAATTCTCAGTTTGGCTCTGCCAAAAAAAAAAATTGATTTTTACTATTTGATTTAGTGGAGTGCAGGGGTGTGAAATTATATGAGGTGTATTCTAGGCAGGGCAGGTATTGCCACCTATAATTAAGGTTGTCCCAACACTTCCCTTTACAAGTTCCTGTTTTCAGTTGCTTATAACACTGCCAAACAAACTGTTTGGGCTTATATTTTCCATGCCGAATAACTCATAGGTTGATTGTTTTTTGAGCCTAGGCAACACAGAGGAAAAAGCTGTCTGATTCAAATATAGAGGGGACAAGAGCTGGATCAGGGTGGGGTGTGTGTGTGTGTGTGTGTGTGAGAGAGAGAGAGAGAGAGAGAGAGAGAGATAAGGAGTGGGAGGGAGAAATTAACAGGCTGGGCAAAGGCTCTGAGACCAAGAGACAAGGTAAGGGAGGGGAGACACTGGAATTGGACAAAGAGCCTGAGGAGCGAGATTGGAAGCCAGTGGGGATGGGGGGGGAACTGAAGGACAAAGGATGGAGAAAGACTGTTTGGATGAGGAGTCAGGAAGGGGGAGAACTGGAACAAGTATGAGACTCCTGATAAGTGGAGATCAGAACTGGTTAGTGGAGGCAGCATGCTGAGACTGGATGAGAAACCAAGAGTGGGGAGAGATGTCTGGGGCTGGAACAGATTGGTGGGAACAGGGCAGAAGAATCTCTAACCACTTGAGCATGGCCCTCTCCAGAGCCTAGAATGAAATTAACAGTTTCTGTGTCTCACCATTTCGGTCAGCAAATATTTGTGGAAGGCACTGGCCAAGTGTCCCATGCCTTTCTAGTACTGCTGCACATAATGGATGACAACATACTACTGTTATCAGTCACTCTATTAGCTCACATGGCAAAGGTCTCTGTGGTGCATCCAAAAGTTCCAACACTGCAGGTGATCCAGGTGAGTGGCAACATGAGTACATTAACATCAAAGGCTAAGAAATGTGCAACCTTAATTCAGCCCCCTTGTGCATATGCATTATGATAGTCTTTAATTGCATGATCACAGTTTGTTTTCTGGGGGATCTCTCTCTCACTGCACAGGACTGATTGGATGAATCAGGCTTGTGTAGACTGTTGCCTCATTTGTTACAGAAGTTGGAAAGCGTGCAGTGAATGAAGCAGGGGATTGAAGGAAGTGGAAGGACAATCTTGCCATTAAAGCAGTAGAATATTGCCCTGGAGAACTAGATTCTATCCTGCCTCTGCCACAGAGTTCCTCTGTGGTGCTGGGCAAGTCACATAAACCAAACTTCTCAGTGATGGTCGCCAAAGCCATTCCTTGGATAGGGCGAATTGGGGCCACCGCCCCAGGCCCCGCACTTGATAAAATCATGAGGCGGGCAATCAAGGTGAGGAGGCAAACAGGGAGGCGAGTGCATACGGGCAGTGGGGCAAGGAGGATTCCCCCCACGCCCCAGCACCTCCTGTCTGCCAGCAGGCCCCGCCAATCAGCACCTCTCAGTGCGTACCACAGATCCAATGTTTCATGGCATCAAGAGGCACTGGGGGGGGAAGATAGAGGAGCGAGAGTGCAGCGTGCTCAGAGGGAGGGGGCGGAACTGAGCAGGGAAGAGCTGGGGCAAGGGCGGGAAGATGCAGGGGAGGAGTCAGACCCTGGGGGAAAACGGTGGCGTCGGGTCAGGGCCTGGGCGGAGCTGGAGGGGGAACACCCCCCGGCAGGTTAGAAACTCAGCGCCTATGCCCCACACCACCCTAGGGTCGGCCCTGATGGTCTCTAATTGTTGCTCATTTTCTGGGAGCCCTATTTGAGACACTGAGATTTGGTTTGCAGAAGTGCTGAGCATTCAGATCTGCAACTGAAGTGGATGTGATGTGCTTTGAACGTAGGAAGTGCTATATAATGCAAAGAAATCCTGAAAAATCAGGTAGTAGGCGTCAGTATGGGCATACGAAATTGGTGAATACTTTGACATTAATCTTTCTGAGCCTCAGTTCCTTATCTGTGAAAAGGGGATAATACCATCTCCTCACCTCACAGGCATGTTGTTAGACTACAAATGGATGTTTGTGAATCCGGCAGAGGTTAGAGCAGTGGTGGGCAACCTGCAGCCCGTGGGCCACACATGACCCATCAGGGTAATCCGCTGGCATGCCATGAGACAGTTTTACATTGACCGTCCGCAGGCACAGCTGCCCGCAGCTCCCAGTGGCTGTGGTTGCTGTTCCTGGCCAATGGGAGCTGCGGGAAGTGGTTGTCTACTACTGGGTTAGAGAAAACCCCAGGAGGAAATTGATAAATTTATATTTAAAACCGTGTTTGAAAAGGATGCAGCAAATAAAGTGTAGGATCACACATTGAGAAATGGGAGGAAGACAAAATATTAACTGCTCGTTATGTGTACACTGAAGGATGCAGCAGTCCTGTAGGGGAAAAAGTGTGATCACGCAATTACAGACAGTATCATAATGCATACACACAAGGGCTGAATTAAGGTTGCACAGACATTAATTCTGGCATTTCCTAACTTTTAAGTGCTTCACTTTGCGACCTTAGTTATGATTTTCTAAAGTAGTTCTCTGTGGTATTTTTTTTGCTTTAAAAAAAAAAAAAACTTGGGGGTGGAAGGGAACAAATTTGATTATGAAGTATAATAATGACACTGTTTTGGAGTATACAAACCCTGTGATGGCCTGGAAGGAGTTAATAAGAGCGTGTGAGCTCAATCCGCTCCTCCCTGTTATAACTGTGTGAGGGGTGTCCATTCTGGTGGGAGAAGTTAATCCTGTTGGCCATAGTGTTGCACTGAAAGCTCATGTTCAGTTGATTGTCTAGCTCCACACACAAATGTTTTTCATAGTTTCTGCTTACAGGATGGGAGACTCTATCCCAGGAAGTGTGGCCTACATTCCTAGGGAGAGACTCTCTCTCTCTCCCTAGGAATGTAGGCCACACTTCCTGGGATACAGTCTCCCATCCTGTAAGCAGAAACTATGGGATAGACTCTCTCTCTCTCTCTGCTTGCTGGCACCCAGCTTACCAAACAATCTATATTGCTCTGTATCACTGACCTATCCTTCTTATTATTTACTGCCCTCCCTACCCCTGATTTTGTGGTGGTGTTTTCCTCCAGATCACTGATCAATAGGGTTGCCAATTTTAGTTAGAAGTACTCCTGGAGGATTCATCACATAACATAACCCCTAATTAAAGATTAATAATTCCTGGAGACTCAAGGAGAATCCTGGAGAGTTGGCAACCCTACCGATAAAACTGCTAAATAGAATAAGGTCAAGAACCAATCGCTGTGGGATGCCACTAGAAATACACCCTTTGCTGATCATTGTCCATTTACTGTCAGTTAGCTAGTTTTTAATTCTTTTACCGTGTGCCATGCGAGTCCACTGAGTCCTACCTCTTGTTAAGCCAAACAAGTTTTTTTACATTTATGGGAGATAATGCTGCCCGCTTCTTATTTACAATGTTACCTGAAAGTGAGAACAGGCATTCGCATGGTACTGTTGTAGCCAGCATTGCAAGTTATGTACGTGCCGTATATGCTAAACAGTCATATGTCCTTTCATGCTTCAATTTGTAGGTTCTAAAATTGTACATTATTTTGTTTTTGAATGCAGTTATGTAAAAAAAATCTACATTTGTAAGTTGCATTTTCATCATAGAGATTGTACTACAGTACTTGTATTTCAATTAATCTCATTACTATTTTTACAGTGCAAATATTTGTAATCAAATATAAAATGAGCACTGTACTCTTTCGTTATTGTGTTGCAATTGAAATTGATATATTTGAAAATATAGAAAAACATCCAAAAATATTTATAATAAATTTAAATTGGTATTCTAATTGTTTAGCAGTGTGATTAAAACAGCAATTAATCATGACTATTTTTAATCTCATGATTAATTGCCATTTTTTAATTGTTTGATAGCCTTAATATTTTCCTCTTACTGTATACTGATCTCTGAGTAGACTTATTGTGTTATGATTTGAAATAAATCCCAGGGTCACCCCCTCCCAAAACCACTGACCAAGATTTAGTAATGGCCTGTCACAGTGGGGGTATAATCACGTGGCAGGTGAGAACTGGGCAGATGTTACACTGTGATTAAAAGCTTATTTACTGGTAGACAAAACAATACCAATGGTTGTTTTTTTTTTTTTTTATATATATATACAATATTCCATAAGCAGGGATTTTATTTAAACCAAAACAAACAGAAGTGGATTCCACATATCTACAATAATGCTAAATATACGAAGAATATACATAAAAAAGTGAATACACACATACTAAACTTACTACTATGCATACTACAGTAAACATAATCTAGATTTAAAAAAAATCTATACCTCTTTGTACAGGCTATTATGGGTTATTAGTTTTAGGCTCCCCTTTCCGGCTCCCCTTACCCTAAATATCTTACTAGGTGCTTTTTAATGCCCATGTCAGTCTTTGAGCCTCAGGCATCTCATCTCTTCCTGAAGAGATAGACTTGATTGCAGTGCTGCTTGCTGGGGTGAGAGGGTGCACATCAGACCAGATCCATGAGATCTGAAGGACCTTTGGTTCTCCATTCTGGATATCCAGGATAACATGGATCGAGTGATGGGGGACGAGCAAATCCGATGCTCAGGAACACCCCATCGTGCACGGACTGACCTGACCAGCCAGTTTTAAACTAAAGGGACCTTCTCCTTCCTGTCTCTGTCCTGCTCTGCCTCAGCCTCTCCACTTACTCTGTTTCTTTGTCATGGTTTCCCTCCATCCCTCTGGCTGCCCCCTCCTCTCCAATCCTGTTTCTGTTTGCTCACAGACTGTTTCTCTCCATCTCTCTTTCAAGCTCCCCCAACTGTCACTTCCCCTCCCACTGAAGGGAAGAGCTTTCTCTTCTCCAGAGAACACTGGCAGTGCATTCACCCTGAATCCACCCTAAATAATACATCTCCTTATCGGATTGAGTTCTTTTATCATATTTGCATTAGCTTTGATCTCTGAAACAGTTGAATCTTTTTTGGCTAAAAGAAAAAAAAGCAGCCTGAGGCAGATGCCTGGCGTGGAAAATTACAGACCAAATATATAAAGTTTGCCACAGTTAAAAGCAACTAAAAAGATGGCTGCTGGCAAGCATATTCTGTGCATTACAAACTCCAATTAGAGTCCATCAGGTGCTCTAGGCTATACAGGCTCTTACCCTCAGTGGGCTACTACAAATGCAAACAGATTCCAAGTAACATTTGTGCCACAGAATTAGTGATTCAAATGTGGGAGAGCCATTTCTGATTGCCAAGCTTTCTGCATTGTGAAATACTGGGGAACTAAGGGACAGGAAAATTGATGAATTTTTCCAGTCAAGCAGAACTGGTGGAAACCAAAAATCTGACTTTTAAAGATGTACCCAATTCGCTTTTGCTCTGATTTAGAGCTGTCCCCTTAAAATTAAAGGCAATTGAAGTGTCTTTGGAAAACTCACACCCTGAAGTTTCACTGAAGTCTTTGTATTTTAAAAACATGAGTATCAGATTGTTACTGAATGAATATTTTGAGGCAATATTCTTTGTTCTTTGTCTCATAATTTTGGAGATGCATATTTTACCAGGTTTTTTTACTGTCTCCATTGTGTTCTTAAATGGCTGCCACAGAAAATTCAGTATAATGGGAAGATAGTTAATTTGTGGGAAAAGGATGCTAACTGCTAAACATCTGTGCTGCAGCATTGAACATAATTTAAAGACAGATTTAGCTTTCAAAGGAGGTTGGTTAAAACTCGAGTGATTTTAAAATGCCTTTTTCAAAGATAGTTTGTGTTTGAACATTGACTCTTTTGCTCTTGTGTACAAATATGCTCCCTCAGGAAGAGAGATTTAAAACATTTTCAATCTCCCAGTTGTTAACTTGGCAGCTATTGTACCATTCTCTGTTTCTTTGGCTGTGAGAGCTATTATAGTGGCTGCTTTCAATTTTTTTTTTTTTTTTTTTTTTTAAGGGAAGTAGCCGTTGGAAGGGGGGAATGAATTAAAACTCTGCTTCTCCTATGTATTCAGTCCAATGCTGGAGATAAAAATCGTATCTTAAAAATTGCAAGCAGTACACAAGCAATCCTGACTGCTGGTGTCAGTGTAACTGTGAGGTGTGCCCCCTTTTTCCCCGTACATCTCATGATCACCTCTTAAGTACAAATTATTTCTTCAACTCTAGCAGCGACGTTGGAACAACTTTTATAGCAGAGGTGCTGAAAGCCATTGAACAAAACTGTAAACCCTGTATATAATAGAAACCACTTCAAGACTGGGGGTGCTGCTAGTTCCAACCCTAGTTCCAACACCCCTCTGCTCTAGTGACTAGCATGTTCTAGTTACTGTAATGAGGCTAAATGTGCTAGGACCAGATTTTTAAAGCTATTTAGCCACCAAATATGGTTAGGTGCCTAGTGGAGTTTTCAAAAGTACATAGGCACCTTTTAAAAATCACATTAGGCACCTAGCTGCATTTTAAGGGCCTGATTTTTAAAGGTAGTTTAGTGTTCAGGTGATACTTATGAATTGTTAATTTATTAATCATTAAAATTCACAAAAGGAGTTTAGGAAAGATCAAGACTTTGTGTACAAATCTTATTCCGATCTCTGTCAGTTACTTCTATAATTGCAGATTACTAATGAAGTAGTGCCTGTTTTTTATGCCTTTTTTTTATATGAATTGTTAGGAAACAAAATCTAAAAATAGAGACCATTATTTTCAGCCAAAATTAAAAAAAAATGTTTTAGGATGGCCATTTTCATTTTTAAAAGGAGACCATAAACATTTAAAATGGCATTGTTGAAGAAAACAAAGAACAAATTCAAAACAAACAGTGGGTAGAACGGGGAGCAGTATCCTTTTTCTCTTGAAAGTACTGTCAATTCCAGTGTAGACCCCAAAGAATCATGAGGTTGTCCTAAAAGTCAAAAATTTAATATTTTTAGGGGGTCTCTTTTACTTGCCTTCCAGTTTTTGAGCCTTTAAGGTTTGTAGTCACCTTCATGGAACTTCAAGAAAGCAGCACAGATTGCCAGAGGGAGGAAGCAGGAATTTGGTCTGTTCACATAACTGGGCTTTTAGCTGCAGCATCTCTGTAAAATAGTTCTCTTATTAAAGAGCCGTTTTAGTTTTAGAAATATGCAATTGTGACGGACCCCATACTGGGCCAACAAGGGATGACCAATCACTGTGCACTATAGACTGAGCATTTGTCCTGCCCCACTCCGGAGACTATAGACTGCCCTGCCCCACTGTCGGAGCCCTCAGTCGCTTTTGTTTGCCCTAGCCAGGAGGCTTGGGAAGCAATAGACCTGAAAGTTTTCTCTGCCCCAGCTCAGGGGCTACAGACTGCTTGGTTGCTCAGTCCCATCCAGGGTCCTGAGTTTCCTAATTGCAATCATTTGACTCAGCAGGGAATCCCAACAACCGTGTTGGGGTATATCAACCTACACTGGACCAACGGGGGTTGCCTCGCTCGACTCACCAAGCCCTCAGAATACGAATCCTATGTTATCTAGTGTACAATACATGAAAAAAGGTTCATGGTTTCCAAGCTTTTCTCTGCAACCATGAAGACTGCAAACTTCTCTTTCAAACTAAAGCTAAGATTCTTATGTAACAAAACAACCCCAAATATAACAAGATTTGTGATTAATATCCAAGAGTGCAACACTATCATTTGTTCAGATTACTGCGTTAAAACGTGCCAGGATCATTCATGTACAGCTCTGACTAAACTAGAGTGCACAGGAATTTGACTTGTTAGATGACCTACTTTCTATTGTTCTGAGAGGATTCATCAGCACTCCCACAGAGTGTTTCAGAGTGAAGAGCAATAGAAGCATTCCCTCACAAGTCTTTGGCTAATCCTTTTTGTTTTAGAATGGTGCTTGTTTACAAATGTGGAGGAACTTTGCCAAAGCAAAGCTTAGTATTAAAAAGCCTCTAGAAGTATTACAATGCTGCACCACTGCGATAGCAGAGTTAAATGTAATTCCCAATGGGTTATGAAAAGGCAATATTTGTTGTGTAGCAGTTATGTTTACAATCTAAAAGTTGTGTACTGTATGAAATGAGTTACTCCTGTAGTTCTTCACTAACAGCAGTAAAAATGAAAAGTTCAAATACTTAATAGCATTTCAGGTGGGTTTTACAGCATAAAATCCTACCAGCATGAGCTATGTAACATATAAATAGAACAGCTAGGTACCGTACACCCTCTTCCCCCATGAAAAGATGCTGCATCTTACAAAACACTTGCAAGCTAGGTAAAGTTTAAATTTTTAACAGAGTATACCAGGCCAGTGGTTATTGGGTAAGCTGTGGACTTCTAAAGTGTTAGAACAATTTCTAATGATTCTGCCAGCTGGAGCCAAAGCTGGGTCCAAAGGTTTCGGCTGGCTTCCGCTAACAAGGCTGTAGTGAGAACAGAGGCCTACAGCATATATGGAAGCTGATGACACTGAGCCACCCAAACAAGGGGTTAGATTGAGAGAATCATGTTGAAGGAAATAACCCTGTGTGGCAAAGGGGACATACGGAAAGACTAATTCTTGGACAGTTGTAAAATTAGAAAACTGGTGGAAGTATCAACTTGCTTATTGCTTTAAAAAAAAAAAGGAACTGTGAGATAAGACAACGAGGTTGTGTGTTTCCCATCGGGTCATATAAGAGAGGATTGCCTGATTACATAGTGTAGCTGTTTGGACAGCTTACAGTCAAACTTGTGATTTGGGACATCTCTCCTTAGGGTGTTGTCAGGGTTCCGTCCCCACTCTGAACTTTAGGGTACAGACGTGGGGACCCGCATGAAGACCCCCTAAGCTTATTTCTACCAGCTTAGGTTAAAAACTCCCCAAGGCACAATTTCTCTCTTATACTTTGAATTAAGTAATGCTGCCACCACCAAGTGATTTAAACAAACATTTAGAGAGGGCCAACTGGAGCCCTACCTTCCCCAAATATCCCCCCACGCCCCTACAACCCCTTTTCTGGGGAGGCTTGAGAATAATATCCTCATTAATTGGTACAGGGGAACACAGATCCACACCCTTGGATCTTAAAACAATGAAAAATCAATCAGGTTCTTAAAAGAAGAATTTTAATTAAAGAAAAGATAAAAGAATTACCTCTGTAAAATACTAGTAAGTAAGTAGATAGTAAGTACTTTACAGAATAGCAGAAGACTCAAGAACACAGAGGATCTCCCCTCTAGGCAAAACCCTAAAGTTACAAAACCAGGCATAAACCTCCCTCTTACACAAAGGAAAACACAAGCCAAAATGAAAGTAAACTAACACATTTCCTTGCCAAATACTTATTAACTCTATAGGAGTTGGATTGCTTGCTTCCTTGATCTGTGTCTGGCAAGCAAACAGAACAGACAGACAAAGCCTTTCTCCCCCTTCCCCTCCCCCTACTCCAATTTGAAAGTATCTTGTCCCCTTATTGGTCTTTTTGGTCAGGTGTCAGCTAGGTTACCTGAGCTTCTTAATCCTTTACAGGTAAAAGAGGAATTAACCCCTGACAGGGTAAAGAGGGATGTTATGATACCCTTAGCTGTATGTTTATGACACGCCGCCCCAAATCAGAGACAGTGCTGGACAGCCTACTCCACACTGTCTGTGATTTCTTCCTGGAACTCTAGGAGAAAACAGAATTAATAAGACACAAGCAGCGTTAGATATACTCCTGATTATGTAAAAATTAACTATTTTCCAAATTTCAAAGATGATTTTAACCAGTTGATTTTGGGAAACTTTCACAGGAGAGTGCATCAGCCACTTTGTTAGAAGCTCCTGAAATGTGTTGTATTTTAAAATCACAATCTTGGAGAGCTAAACTCCGCCGAAGAAGTTTTTTGTTCTTGTCCTTGAAAGTATGAAGCCACTTCAGCGCAGCATAGTCGGTTTGCAGGTGGAAACGCCATCCCCAAACATATGGGCGTAGCTTTTCCAGTGCATATACAATGGCGTAACATTCCTTTTCGCTGATTGACCAGTGGCTTTCCCCCTCGGACAGTTTTTTGCTGAGAAACACGACAGGATGGAATTCCTGATCTGGTCCTTCCTGCATTAAAACTGTTTCCACACCATGCTCGGATACATCTGTGGTTATTAGGAATGGTTTGTCAAAGACTGGGGCCATTAGCACAGGGTCAGACATGAGTGTTGCTTTAAGCTAGTTAAAGGCCTTTTGACACTCTTGCTGCTTCACCAACTGTAATTGCCCCTTAACCTCATGGCCATACACAAGTTCAAATGGTGAAAACCCTAAACTGGGATGTGGTACAGCGCTGTAGGCAAAGAGCAACTGCTGCAACACTAGGTCCCAATCGTTGGCGTGCTCATTTACTAATTTACGTATCATGGCCCCCAAAGTTCCATTAAACTTCTCCACCAGGCCATTTGTTTGATGGTGGTGAGGGGTGGCAACCAAGTGGTTCACCCCATGAGCTTCCCACAGGCTTTTCATGCTCCTTGCCAGGAAATTAGTTCCCGAATCTGTAAGGATGTTGGAGGGCCAACCTACCCTGGCCAAAATATCTGTTAATGCCTGGCACACACTTTTAGCCATGGTATTGCTTAGAGCTACTGCTTCCAGCCATCGGGTGGCAAAATCCATGAAAGTCAGTATGTACTGTTTCTGGGTGTCTTTTTTGGGAAAGGACCCAGAATATCCACATTGGAAAACATAATCGCAATTCTACATGCAAAATGATGGATCTAAATTAGCTGTTGCCACTCAAAAAAGACTATCTTGGAGTCCTTGTGGATAGTTCTCAGAAAACATCTGCCCAATGTGCAGCAGCAGTCAATTTAGAAATCATTAGGAAAGGGACAGAAACTAAGACAGAAAATATCGTGATGCCACTATATACATTAATGGTATGCCCAGTATACTTCTGATCGCCCCACCCCAAAAAAGATGCATTAGAACTAGAAAAGATATACAGAAAGGCAACAAATATGGTTAGGGGTATGGAACAGTTTCCATATGAGGAGAGATTTAAAAGATTTAGCCTAGAAAAGAGAGGACTAGGGGGGTATATGATAGAGGTCTATAAAGAAAGTGAATAGGGAAGGACCCTTTCACATAACACAAGAACCAAGCGTCACCCAATTAATTTAAGAGTCAGCAGTCAACCTGTGAAACTCCTTGATTGGGATGTTTAACTGGGTTAAAAAATAAATAAATTCATGGAGAATTGGTCCATCAATGGCTATTGGCCAAGATGATGAGGGTCACAATCCCATGTTCTGGGAGTTGCTAAACCAACTGCCAGAAGCTGAGACTGGACAATGGGGGTAGAGCACTTTTAAAATTGACCTGTTCTGTTTATTCCCTCTGAAGCATCTGGCATTGGTCACTGTCAGAAGACAGGATGCTAGGCTAGATGGACCATTGGTTTGACCAAATATGGCCGTTCTTGTGGTTTCATTTTGGCTTATACAGTCTTGAAAGCTTTAGCATGTACATTTATGATGGGCATTGAGAGATTGACTTTTAGCATGATCTTCGCACCGAAAATTTCGACCCCTAATAATACTTCCAAATTACTTCATCATTAACCAATGATGGCTCACAATTTGCAATATCCCTTACCTGCATTTCTAAATTTCTATTAGTGCTCTGTGAGGAAATCTTCAAAGTTGCTCAAATATTCCAGGCATCCTAGATTTCCTATATATTTAGAGAGGACAAATCTCTTTTCTACACACACAAAAGGACCTCTTGTGGCCAGAAGCTTTTGTAGAGCAACAGTTGTTCCGAGGACTTCCCTCCAGTACCTTTTACTTACTGAATTTCAAGATCCATGTAGTTTATTTAGTTTTTGAAAAAATAAGGAACACATTGGTGTCCAATGAACTGATTGATTATTTGCAGTCACAAGAGTGTTGCTGAACATCATGACTTCTCTACAGTGGTGAGGTACTGCCAGAAAACTTTAAAATTACTGAGAGCTGGTACTCAATAGCTTCTTTAATTTGAATGTAATGTGCTGTGGTATGGGTAATTGGAGTGAGGCGATGAGAGGGGAGGTGGACCTTTCACCCCTCAAAGCTTCCACCCCCTTTAATTTTTTTAATTTTATTTTTTTAATCACTGATATTTTGGCATGGTCGTGAGTCTGTATCAATCTGGTATTGCTAAAATTATCTGGTAATTACCCTATTGTCCTGCTCATTTTGTCTAGGCCACTTTCTGTATCCGCTAAGTAAATTAAATCTAATTTGATAAAAACTATACACTAATAAATCATTGTGGAGGGTTTTTTAGACCTCTTCTCCTCCCCACTCCCCAGGTGTGAGTCATCTGACAATAAATGAACCTCATAGAACTGGAAGGGACCTCAAGAGTATTATCTAGACCATCCCTGACAGGTGTTTGTCCAACCTGCTCTTAAAAATTCCCAATAATGGAGAATCACTCTGACAGTAGGAAGTTTTTCCTAATGTCCAACCTTAAAGTGCTGCAATTTAAGCCCTTTGCTTCTTGTCCTATCCTCAGAGATTAAGAACAACAATTTTTCTCCCTCCTCCTTGTAACAACCTTTTATGTATTTGAAAACAGCTATCGTGTCCCCTCTCCTTCTTGTTTTCTAGAACTTTGCTCATTTTTGTTGCTCTTCTCTAGACTTCCTCCAATTTGTCCACATCTTTCCTGATATGTGGTGCCCGGAACTGGACACCATACTCCAGCTGAGGCCTAATCAGCATGGAATAGAGCAGAAAAATTACTTCTTGTGTCTTGCTTACAATACTCCTGCTAATACATCCCAGAATGATGTTTGCTTTTTTTGCAACAGCGTGACACTGTTGACTCCGGTTTAGCTTGTGGTCCACCATGACCCTCAGATCCCTTTCCGCAGTACTCCTTCCTAGGCAGTCATTTCCCATTTTGTATGTGTGCAACTGATTGTTCCTTCTTAAGTGGAGTACTTTGCATTTGTCCTTCTTGAATTTCATCCTATTTACTTCAGACCATTTCTCCAGTTTGTCCAGAACATTTTGAATTTTAATCATATCTTCCAAAGCACTTGCAACCCCTCCCCACTTGGTATCATCCGCAAACTTTATAAGTGTACTCTCTGTCATTATCTAAATCATTGATGAAGATATTGAACAGAACCCTGCAGGACCCCACTCATTATGCCCTTCCAGCATGACTGTGAACAACTGAATAGACTTCCTCTGGAGCATTCATGCCTCTCCATTTCAAACTCTCCCTGTTGAAAAAGCAAGCAAATTTTTGAAAGCTCCTAAAAATAAAATGCCTAACTTGGTATAAGAAGGGGGACACTATTTGTAGGCCAATTAAATGGGGTTGACTTGTCTTTGCTAGTATTTGTAAAAATTACCAAACCTGTCAGTTAAGAACAGGTAGTGAGTTGGCCCAGCACAACAAAGAAAAAGTTAGTGATCTTCTTCGTATTCATATGAGAAGTCGAATTTTAAAAGAAAAGAGAACGCCTCAGTAATAAATATTGGCAAAGGAATAGTACAAAAACTTGACAGCAATTATAGCCAATCTAGATCATATTTTTATCTCACAATCATTACAAAAAGAGATTTTCCCCCAACTACTAGTGTCTAAGAAAACTTTGTATCTCAGAAGAAGCTATTGTCGATTAACTTTAAAGACTATTTGTTGTAAGGGCATGGAGATATTTCAAAAAACCTAGCATAATAGCTTCAATTTAAATACTTTGCCAAATGTCTATGGCTATATTTCTCAAATATATTGGAATAATCTCTGAAATTGAAATGGTAGAGTTGAGCAAACAATTTGCCATGAATACTTTGTGAATAGGGCCCTTTTTAAATGTTTATATTACTTTTGAAACAGGTGTAACCTTTCTGCCTGCAGCAGGAAGGCTGGCCTCAAATATCTAGGGGTTCCTCTACAAATTTGCCAACACCTCTGGCTTAAGCTCCCACCTCAGGAAATGGAAAAATGAAATACCTTGCCTAGATGCCCTTAATAAGCAATATTTGCCCTCTTGCAAGTACTGGATCAGTGTATACAACCAAGCAAATGATATAAAGGAGGAAAGGGGACAGCGTTTATTTTGGGAAACACAATAAATAACAGGATGTTTAAACACTTAGTAACTAACCCACTCCCCCCACATACACACGTACATACAGTTTCTTCAGAAGTAGTTCCTTTGCCTCGGGTTCCTTACTTTCCAATGTGAATGTTCAATGGATCAATGCCACTTCCATCCTTTTCTTTGCACTCTGCTCATAGTTTGTTGCCAGTAGTTAGTTCACACTCAGGTTCATCTCTAGGAGGAAGTGCTACTTGTCTTCCAAAAAGAGATGCCTGACTGCTGCCTCTGTGTCATCTCTTAATGTAATGCTGTCCAGTCCAGAGGCTCTGCCACCCGACCCAGCTATAAGGATTACAGTTTTAGTGGTGTGCGTTAGGGACAGCTGGCCACCGTCTTCTCTGTGTAACCTCTCACAATCTCTCATCTCAATGCAGAGTCTCAAGCTCTACCACCTAATCTAGCTATAGGGATTACAATGGTGGTGGGTAGGGACACTTGTATGCCACCATCTCTGCATTTGTCTCCGCCACCATGCCGAATCTATGTCCCCACCAGAGTTCACTCAGTTGTCATTCCTCTGGCAATGGCATATGGGACCCTTGCCCAAAGACCTTGCCACCAGGGATTTTGTGCCATTAAAGTTGCTCTTGAACTTATTGAATTATTCTAGTCCATATTTCTTACTTGTTACTTTGATATTAGCTATTTGATCACCCAAATAGCATGATATTTGTTTCATGGTTGTATAAACAGCCGAACTGTCAAAAAAAAAATGTCACCAACAAAATTTCAAATTTGCAAATACTATTATCTGCTCTAAGATTGTTGGGAAAATGCCCAAATGCTGAAGAAAATTTTCGATCAGCTGTAGTAAGCAAGAGTATTGCACAGTTCTGTTTATGAAGGGTGTAGTTGCTCTTGTCAATTTAAATGTCTGAGGAGCAGAGTTCTGGCCAAAGGTGTTTAGAGACTTACTATAAATTCTATACCCTATGAGATCTACGTGACAGAAATATGATATACATTCCTGAGTGGACACATTTAATTTACTTATCTGTATTTTATATTGTGTTACCACTAATTAGTCACATTATTCATAAATTGCATGCATGTAGGTATGATCCAGTGACTGCCCTCCGCATAAAACAGTCTGTTATGTGAAAAGGCAAATAGGCTGTGGACATGAAGGTGCCATCAACTCTGGGGGCAGGGTGGGTTGTAACACCTTGTGTACATGGTAAAGAGGCTGTGTCTCTGTTACTGCTGCAGCTTGTGAGGGAGGTCTATAATAGGGTCTATGGGTCTAAATTTGCAAAAAAATATATTTTGTTACACCAGCCTTGCAATTTTCCTATGTGATTCTGCTGTCTGACATGTGACCTATATATGTGAGGGAGTGGGTATGTGCTGCTATGCTATAATTTATTTTATAAGCTTTAGCTTGTTAAAGCTCCTGTCATCACTGCCTGTGTGCAGAGCCTGGCTACCCATTAAATGTACTCCCAAGCTACCCATGTGGCAGTGTCCTTGTAAAGGAATTTGTCCTCTTTACCACCAAAATGATGTAAAAAGAGAAAACACATTCTTAGGGAGTGGAACTTCTTCCACCCATCTTTTTTTAAGTTCTGCAGAACTCTGAAACAAAAGTGTTGTTACTTAAGTGCTGTTCAGACACAGTATCACAGTGAGGCCAGACTACTATACAGAGGCTTTTTGTGCTATTGCAGTACAAATCATAAGGTCTGTTAACAAGTTGACTGGTGAAAAATAGAATTGACTACAACAATCAGATTTAAACTTTTTTCAAAAACAATTACTTTGAAGGTACATTGTCCAAAACATTTTAAAAAGTGATTACCACCGTCTCCCATCAATAAATTCTGAATATATTTAATAACTTTAATTTATTTTGTAAGGGTGGGTTAACCTCATTTAAGATTTTTTTAAGTTTCCTAACATCATTTCAAGTCACTAAAACAACTTTAACTCTTTGAACAAGTAATACTGTTTTGCATAGATAACTCCCAAATTATTGCTTTTAACCAAATTATTGTAGAATGCATATAAAAACACTTTTTTTCTTTCAGTCATTCTTTATGCTATTATCCCAGAGGCAAAATGTGATCTGGAAGGCAGCCCTAACATGCCAGAATAGTGGGGATTGGTTTCCAGGACAGTGAATAGTGGGTGACACTCCCAGCTCAGCAGCAGCCTCCAGAGGGTAAGGAGCAGAGCCGGCTTTAGGGCAATTCCCCTGAATCAGGCCCCGTGCCCCTAAGAGGGCCCCGCAACATCCCTAAGGAACCTCCGCCGACGTGCCACCGAAGTCCCCGGCAGCCAATAGAGCTGCTGCCGAAGTCCCGCCGCCCGTCTTCGGCGGCAGCTCTTTCAAATTGGGCCCCGTAGTGCCTAAAGCCGGCTCTGGGGAGAAGGCATGATGAGAACACCACTGTTTGGAAAAAATACCTTTCGGCTCCCTCCTCCCCTGGAGAAAATCATGGTTTTTCTTCTCCCGCATCCAACCACTTCCCCATCCCTTTGTCCTCTTGGTATGAATTTGATCATAAGTGTCTAAAAGAACTATCTGAAGCCTGAGGGGCGGGGTGTCAGCACAGCTCTTTTAACTCACATTTTACCTTGATCTGCAAGACCTCCTATTACTAATTTAGTCCTGGGTCCCCACACTGAGGGAAAGGGCTGATTATTCTATGGAATATTATAAAATTATAGTGCATGTTTTGTTTTGATATTTTCCAGTAATGTGCTAAAATAAAATAGTCTAAGCATCTGCTTGAAATTACAAGTGATCTTGCTTCTAGTGTGCTCAGACCTCTTGTCATCACTTTCCACAACAATCTTGATTGTATTTTAATTGCACAGCTGTAGATGCAAAACAGAATTTAAGCTTACCTGCTCTAATACTCACAGTACAATATAAAACTTGTACATACAAACATTGTCATTACACATGGAATGTTTTATGTGGGATGGGACATTGCTTGACAAAGTAGGTAGAAGGGATCACAATGGCTTATAGTGGCCTGGCTTTCCATCTCCCTAAATTGTTTACTGTTCTTTTTTCCAGGAGATTCAGAGCATTAGTACTGCCTTTAAAGTCGCTTCCTCTGCATAAAAGTTATGCTTTTCCAATCATATAACAAATTCCGCACTATATGACTTAGGTGTGACTATCACATAACACAGCTTTAATATTAAATATATTATCAAATATTTTCAGCATGCTGGTTAAATTTCTAAACTGAAGGTAGTGGTTTGTAATTATAAGCCTGGTTTTCCCTGCAACTGCCAATGACAAAGTCAAAGCAATTTTGGTGAATTCTCTCCCTTCCCCTTATTGGAAATTCAAATAGTTTCCTCTAACGTAGCTACTTTGTAAATGATTTAATGAAACACTTGTACTAATAGCATGAACTATTAACCATTTCATGCTCCTTAGTGTATTAGATGTTGACCAAAACACACTTTTACCGCAGGGCCATGTGGATAATAAATCCTGATTTTTGAAGAGAAATGGCACTTCAGAGAGAGACACTGGACTCTATCTCAAAGACTAAGAACTATGGTATTTATATCTTGTTTTATTCTATTTGATTCTTTTCTCTCTCTCCGTATTCAACAAGGTTGTGTCGGTACTTTGCAGTTTCTTCCTTCGCAACCTCTCCTGTTTCAATTATTCACTTGTAAGTCCATGCATTGTTCATCTTCCATCTCAGTTACTTCAGCTCTTCCAAGTTGATCCACACATCACTCCCATCCAGTCCATTCAAAGTGCAGCTGTTAAAATTGAGCTTCTTATCCCTTGGTGTTGCCATATCATCACTCCTCCTTAGAATCTCTCCAGTGCCTCCCTTGTCTCAACTACCTTAAGTTAAAACTTTTTGTCCTTGCTTGAAGGCTTTGTTGTTCTAGCTTAACCTAATGTGTTCTTTCTCTTTCTCCCCCTTCTCCCCCCGCTGTGCTTCACAATAGTTGGCAGGCCTCCTTCGTCAGCTTCTCTCACACCTGTCTCGGTATATTTTTCTATGGCACTTACTATAAATGCTCTCTCAAGTTTTGGTCAGTAAGACAATCTACTCTTGTAATGTGAATACCTCTTTAACACTCATGTCTTCTGATCCCACAAGAAGTGAGTCGGTAATCGTAATATTTTTATATATAATAAAATAAAACCATCAAGATGTGCATGTGCTCAAACTGTCACCCAGAGATCATATTGCTTAAAGTATTATCCTTCTTTATTCCTCCTCCCCACTATTAACCTTCATTCATCATGATTTATCGATGAACAGCCCATGAATAACTAATGAACAAATGTTCATATCTAAATAATTTGGTGCACATTTAAAATTCTCACTAATGAGGGTCAATTAAAGATCATTTTATGAACAAAAAATCTAAATTCATTGGTTAACTGATTCATAGAGAAAAATATGCACCATGTTTGGCTTCTGAGCAAAACTGAAAGTTGGGTTAATATTTTTTTTTAAACAAAGTTTTTTTTGTAGTCAGCAAAAGTGTATTTAAAGTACTTTCCAGAAAGAATGAAGACATTGTTTTAATGTACGTACCCTGAGAGCGACAAGTACTATTGTCTCATGTGAGTCTCCTGAACTAGAGTATTCATTCTTCCATGCACCAAACTTACTTACTTTCAGATATGTAGTCCAGCATAAAAGAACATTTAAGTATCTGACATTAAAAAAAAAAAGTAGGCCGTTTTGTATAGTTTAAGGTTGGGAACAGAGAAGAGCCCATGGCACCAAGCTGCTTTTTTTATGTAAATGAAAGGGTTTTTTAAGAGGGGGAAAATAAATGTTCACCCATAGTAATGAGTGATATCAGTCTAATGCTAATTAGCAATTAGTGTCAGTGGTTCAATTCTGTATAGATGTATTTCTATCTCAACAGCATTAGAAATGGTGCCAAAGCACTAAATTGATTTAGTACTACTTTGGACTGTATTTTTAAAATTAATGGACAGTCCTCAAAAGGCCACTTTCTTTTTACTTAAGTCTATCCATACATTTTTATCATATTTTGTGGAGACTTTAGATTTTCTATGTTAATATTTCCACTAGAGGTGATTTGATCATGTTTGACTCACTAATGCTCTATAGACTAGTGGTTAGGGTACTGGCCTGACTGTAGGAGACCCCAGTTCAAGTTCCGCAGCTGCCATCTCAAACTAGTTTAATTGTGTACTTAATCTTGTTTATGGAGCAGGCCCAATTTTCACTTCTACACACACTTGAAGTACTTTTCAAAGAACTAAATCCACTCTTTTTCTAAAAGTACTGAATTGGGCCATCGATCCTTTCACAGTCTGGAAACTTTCATTGAAACCAATCTATTTCTGCCTGAATTATAATAGCAATATTAGATGTACTGAGGGTTTTGAGAGGAAGGTGATAAGTACCTTCAAAAATAGATAGGAAACCATATTAACAGACTACTTGGAGCCATTTCAAACAACTACTTGTATTATGTGGTCTGAAACACAGTTAGAACCACAGTCCTAAATAATGCTTGACTCCTGTTTCAAGTTTAGTGTCACAAATATCTCTCCATGCTTTTACAATAATTAACAGATGGACTAATTTTAAAACAAAAAATACTGTCATTTCCTCCAAAAGGAGTGTCTAATGAATGCAGAGAGGACTTAAGGCAAAATAATCCATATTTACTAAAAATGCATGGGGCCTGCCTCTCCCTTTCTTTATCTTCCTCCTTGTGTTTCCAAGTGCCTCACACCTTGTTAAATAATTTCAGGAAACTCTTTGAAGTGTAGGGCATGGATTAGAGAATCCTTAGCCTTCTCTGTAGTCATGGAGATAGGAGTTGTTTTCTTACTCACTGAAGATTCTCAACTTGCCATTTCATGGATTTCCCCTTCCAGAGAAAAGATAAAGGGTTCAGCCTGGTCTCTCTCCTCTTTTAGAGAAGTCCTATTGAGAACTTATCATGGGATATGTAATTGCAGCATGCATCTATGTATAGGAAAGTGATGTATTCAGACTTCTCGGAGTTAAAAATGCAGCAGTTTCCTGAAAAAGTTGCTACATGCATGTCAGGGCATATTAAGTTTCTGCAGAGATTTGGGCTTTAGCAAAGCTTAGTCACTTGCTGTAGATGCTGAATTCTGCTCCTGATATAAAGTATATTTTATAAAGTAGGTGGCAAACTGTTCAGTATATGGTGGTAGGGAGTGATTCATGAGTCCGCAAGATCTGCCCTGCTTAATTCTCTTACCAGCAAGAGGACTGAATTTAACTGTTGCTCCAGGTGAAGTGAAAATAGTTATGGAATGGTTAGTCTTCAGGTAGTCAGAAAAAGGTGAAATAATGGAAGAAAGGTTTGGCATGGGAAACAGCAGCTGTGTGTGTTCCTGGTAGTTCAATCAATATGTTTTGCTGTTTCCACAACAGGACAGAGAAAGTAAGTGCATGGAGCATATTTACTAAACTTTTTTTTTCCCAGATAACGAATTTGTTTTCAATAACAAAAAGGAAATGAGGTAGAAAAGTACTGATGACTACTGCAATAGTAGTAATTTGTGAGACGATGGAACAAAAGATTATTGAAAGTTCTGATTTACTGATGTAAGTGTGCTAATAGTACTGTACACATGCCACTAGCAGAGGGAGTAAATGACTTGGAAGAAAATGTGGAAAAACAAGGAGCCATGGGAAAAGAACATTGTGATTCAGTGTTACACTCTGGAGTGGAGGGAAGAATCTAATGTCTTCAAAAACCATTTTAATCATAAAAGTATGGTTATTGCATGATATCATTACAGTGCTGAGTTAAGTGCTTCGGTGCCATAAATATGTATCGCCAAATCTTAACTCTGAATTTCCTTGGTTTATAATGTTTGGTTTTTTTAGCATAATTACAACACCTCTGTATTGTTTTTATCCTAGGTAAAGTTGAAGGTACATATAAATTAAACTCCGTATTAGCGTAATTTTTGTTTACTAAAGCCCAAAATACATTCCAATGTATTTTTATTGTGCTATAAATATGCTTGGTGATAAATGGAAAATGAAATACATACACGCTATGCAGAAGAATTTACTAGCTAAGACCCTGTCTGCAAATTCCTTTCATTTGAGTAGTCCTCATATTTCTGGGGTACAAAATATATTGGAAGGACAAAACAGGTCATGCAGGGGGTTGGAGTGGCACCATATGTGAAAGAAAATGTAGAATCAAATGAAGTAAAAATCTCAAATGAATCTACATGTTCCATAGAATCTCTATTGATAGTAATTCCATGCTCTAATAAGAATATAACAGTAGGGCTCTATTATCGACCACCTGACCAGGACAGTGATAGTGAATTTGAAATGCTAAGGGAGATTAGAGAGGCTATCAAAATTGAGAACTCAATAATAGTGGGGGACTTCAATTATCCCCATATTGACGTGTCACCTCAGGATGAAATGCAGAGACAAAATTTCTCCCTACTTTAAATGATTGCTTCTTGGAGCAGGTGGTACAGGAACCACAAGGGGAGAGGCAATTCTCAATTTAGTCCTGAGCGGAGAACAGGATCTAGTCCAAGAGGTAACTATAACCACTTGGAAACAGTGACCATAATATAACAATATTTAACATTCCTGTGGTGGGCAGAACACCTCAACGGCCCAACACTGTGGCATTTAATTTCACAAAGGGGAACTATGCAAAAATGAGGTTAGTTAAACAGAAATTAAAAGGTACAGTGACTAGAGTGAAATCCCTGCAAGCTGCATGGACACTTTTTTCAAAGACACCATAATAGAGGCCCAACTTAAATGTATACCCCAAATTAAAAAACACAGTAAAAGAACTAAAAAGGAGCCACTGTGGCTTAACAACCATGTAAAAGAAGCAGTGAGAGATAAAAAGGCATCTCTTAAGAAGTAGAAGTCCAATCCTAGTGAGGTAAATAGAAAGGAGCATAAACACTGCCACATTAAGTGTAAAAATGTAATAAGAAAAGCCAAAAAGGAGTTTGAAAAACAGCTAGCAAAAAAATCAAAAGGTAATAACAAAATGTTTTTTAAGTATATCAGAAGCAGGAAGCCTGCTAAACAACCAGTGGGGCCGCTGGACCATCGAGATACAAAAGGAACACTTAAAGATGATAGTCATTGTGAAAAAACTAAATGAATTCTTCACTTCAGTCTTCACAGCTGAGGCTGTTAGGGAGATTCCCAAACCTGAGCTGTCCTTTTGTAGGTGACAAATCTGAGGAATTGTCACAGACTGAAGTGTCATTAGAGGAGGTTTTGGAATTAGTTGATAAACTTATTAGTAACAAGTCACCGGGACCAGATGGCATTCACCCAAGAGTTCTCAAAGAACTCAAATGTGAAATTGGGAAACTATTAACTATGGTTTGTAACCTGTCCTTTAAATTGGCTTCTGTACACAGTGACTGGAAGATAGCTAATGTAATACCAATATTTAAAAAGGGCTCTAGAGGTGATCCTGGCAATTACAGACCGGTAAGTCTAATGTCTGTACCGGGAAATTTAGTTGAACCAATAGTAAAGAATAAAATTGTCAGACACATAGAAGAACATAAATTGTTGGGCAAGTGTCAACATGGTTTCCGTAAAGGGAAATGATGTCTTACTAATCTATTAGAGTTCTTTAAAGGGGTCAACAAACATGTGGACCAGAGGGATCCAGTGGACATAGTGTACTTAGATTTCCAGAAAGCCTTTGACAAGGTCCCTCACCAAAGGCTCTTACGTAAATTAAGTTGTCATGGGATAAGAGGGAAGATCCTTTAATGGATTGAGAACTGGTTAAAAGACAGGGAACAAAGGGTAGGAATAAATGCTAAATTTTCAGAATGGAGAGGGGGTAACTAGTGATATTTCCCATGGGTCAGTTCTAGGACCAATCCTATTCAACTTATTCATAAATGATCTGGAGAAAGGGGTAAGCAGTGAGGTGACAAAGTTGGCAGATGATACTAAACTGCTCAAGTTTCAGAGTGGTAGCTGAATTTCTTCAGATGATCTAGATCCATATTTAGATTTATTCAGATGATCTAGTTCATTTTATCCATACAGGTCAGCCAGTGAGTGAACCAAATTGCAAAGCCTTATGGTGGAGATACGTGGTATTTTTCACATGCTTGCTCACTCACTGTTTACAATGCTTGGCTCTGCATAATGGTCAACTGCCAATCTGTTCTGAAGTTAAATGGGAAAAAAAAGCATTCTGCTGTTTGACACTTGGTAATAAGTAGCTGAACTAAATAGAAGATGCACTGTGCACCCCCTGGCTACAGCGTTGTGATTAGTTTTAGCTCAGACTGTAGCATGCTGCTGGGGACATACCTTGTCCAGTATGGTGACAGCGAGTCAACTCCTATGAGAACAGCATGTTTTGCTCATTATCATGCATCATACACTATGGTATTTCAAATACACTGTATAGCAGTTGTTTTGGAATCTAGGCTTATGATGGTAGGTAAGGGTCTAGATTCAGTATTTCTTTTCCTTGTAATTCCTTTGTACTAGTTGGAGTGGTTGTTCCAAGCACTCAGATTTGGGTATTTTACAAAGTTTTCATATACATTTTCAAATATGAGCTTGCAGCACTCATTTATTGCAATACATGTGTCCTGTGTACAGAAATAAAATGTGGAAAAATACAGACTCTATTCCATGGTACACTTTAAAGCAATGAAGTGTCTCTCTCTCTCTCTCTCTTCACCCTTTTGTTATAGGAAGTGTACTGGGGAAGAAGGTCTCATGCTTTAGTTTTAATGCTACAGGCCCTACCCAGCCCAAATGAGTACCTGTGGCTGCTGACAGAATATAACTGGCCTGGAAACTGCACATCCACAGAGGCTGCTCCCACCTCTTAATTAACAACTGGGGATTATCCGCTCAAAGCTATCCACAACTACCTGCTTCCTAGGCGTGGCAGAGTCTGTGCTACTGCCCACATGATCTACATATTAGATCAGCAGGCTCATGGAATGACACCTAGACAACACAGAGTAGATCCCCGTATACTGAGGGAGAAGTCTTCTTCAAGAGTTTTAAAAGGGGCAGCTATCTCTTCTTGCTTGATTACTTTTGTACTGGTGATGAACCAGGCAGATAGGAGAGGTCATGAAGCCTAGACATAGACCTCAGGTACACACCTGCTCAGCAAGAAAGAAAGCCAACAGGATTCATGTTACTCCTGCTCCTAGAGCAGCAGTCATGAAAGGAGCAAGGTTCATCACCACTCCCCTCAGTGATGGGGAAATTCATTTGCACAGAAACTCTTCCCACCAGTTAACTAGAGTGAATTTCTGGTTGTTTTGGCATCTGCAGCAGAACAAATTGGCCAAGGCCATTTAGATACAGAGTCTGCATTTGTGACTTTGTAAGATTTATAGTCCAGGAGACCACTGATATTTTACTGGATCAGACCCCCAGGGCATTTTCTTCTTGGGCTTAGCAATACTATTATGATTTTTTAATTATTACAAAAAACACTTACAGAAATTGTGTCAAGGAACTCCTGAGCAAGAATGTGCCTTTCCAATAATATAAACAACTTTTGAATTCAACAGTAGTAGATATTGTGCCAAGAAAAAGCCTTTGGCTGCCCCAGGACTTGACAGAGGTACATAATAAATATTTTAGAAAGCATTCTGAATCTTTTATTGGCAGAGACTCCCAACATGTTACTGGACTAAAGTAGTGAAAAATCAAAACAATGGGCCTGATTCTGATCCCACTTACACCAGTGTAAAGTCAGTGGAGCTAGATTTCTGTGTAATGAGAGATCAGAATTACGTTCAGAAAGTTGTGTAAATAGCGGGATCCTTTGAGAACTCTGGGAAAGACAGTGGGGAATTGTGCTAAACATTTGTCTCAAGTACAAGATCTATTGATTTACAAATAAGAAATTATTCTAGCAACCACCTGCACTCTCCCATCCTACCTTCCAGCCCTCCAATCTATTCAGCTAAAAATAGAAGCTGTGAGAAGGTGTCTAATCAAGATGTTTTGAATGATGAAAATGAGGGGAAATAAGTTTCTGGATGGCTGGTGTGCTCAAGTGACAAGTTCCCCAGCAGTAAACAGATGGTGGAAATCCATTGGTAACCCTTGGATAACTACATAATGTTATCTGAGTATTTGCAGTATTCCTTAGTACTAGGTATTGGGAACAATGAAAATAGTGACATTTTGCCCCTGTACTGCAGACCAGCAAAAGGTCTATACACTCCCTCTGTCCCACTTAATCTGTGGGACTTAATTGATACTTAAGAAATGCAAAGGCCTTGTGTGTTTATATAGTGTATCTGACTATCAGTTTTTCAGGTCATCATCAAGTGAACTTTTACTTAGAGCTGTAATATGAAGAGCATGAAGCCCATTATTATTTGTATTATGGTAGAACCCAAAGATTGTAATCAGGATTGGACCTGTTATAGTACATACTGTACAAACATCTAGGAAGAAACGGTCTTTGCCCCAAGAGCTTACAATATAATGTAAGAAAAGAGACAAGGGAGAGTAACAAACAGTAACAGGAAGAGGGAGGGAAGGCTGACAACCATACAGATCATAAGAACAGTGGCTTACATAGGCTATCTGTATGCATAATTTGATGTTACAAGTCATTTTAAAAGTTAATATACATTTGTTAATGAAACTGCATCGTTAATTCCACCAAAGATCACACTGACTTGAACTGAACTGCCAACCATCTTTCTCACATCTTGAGTTAATTTCTCACTCAGGAAATTTTAAGACATCATCTTAAACCACCAAAACCATCACACAAATTCCTGAATGAAAATTTATTCAGTCTGAATTTATCTTAAAAAATGCTATTTCCCTAAAAATTTCCCCTAAAAATGCTAACTGTGCAGATAGGAATAAAAAAGTTGATTTTTCTTCTTTAAGTGCTGTCCCGGTGGGTGCTCCACTTCAGGTAACAATGCGTCCTGGTGCTGTCGATCAGAAATTTTCGGTAGCAGTGCTCAGTTGGGCCGCATGTGTTCAGTAGCTATCTCACTATCCCATTGGAGTCTCGTTTAGCATGCACACGGCCTGACCCGCTCAGTTCCTTCTCAACTATCCTTGGTTGAAGACAGAGCTCAGGGGACTGTGACAGCTTCTCCCCCATAGACAAAATAGAAATGTAGTTTTTAGATAGTTTGTTAGTTAGTAGTTCAAAAAAATAGTTTCTTCTCTGATTCCCTGCTCCATTTGGAGCACCAACCGTAAGTTTCTGCATTTCCCCATTCTGTAGGGGCACTACCCCAAACATGCCAGGCTACCCTGGCTTTGAGATGCGGCTCCTACTGAGAACCAATGCCATGGTCCAACGGCGCACGCTCTGTTTGAGATGCCTCGGAGAAACACGCATACCACAGAAGTGCATTCATTGTAACAACTTGAAGGCTAGAGCCTGGTGTGGACCAGTCTGAATGACCTCCCTGTAACACCAGAGCCAACTTGTCCATTTGGCCACTGCCTGAGACATTTCTACCAGGATTGGGAACACATCACACAAGATCGTTGGGTTTTAGAACACATATACGTGGGCTATTCCATCCCCTTTACTTCTTGCCCCCCTACCCTACCTCCTTCCCTGTCCCTCTTCAGGGACTCCTCTCATGAGCACCTCCTAAGGCTAGAAGTAGATCATCTACTACAGCTAGGTGCCATTGAACCACTACCAACACAATTCGGGGGGAAGGGTTTCATCATCTAAATACATCACTGTTTTTTCCTGAAAATAGTCCAAGTTAAAAAATGCTTCTGTTGAAAAAGGCAACAGGAGATATAGAAAGATTCTTAATCGATTAGAATATGGAATTTCCATATATCCAGTCTCTTGGGCCTTGAACCAGGAAAGCACTTAATCATGTGAATAATCCCATTGAAATTTACTAAGTGTTTAATGTTAAGCACATGCTTAAATGCTTTGTTGGATTGGGGCCAGGGTGCTCAACATCTTAAAGGATCAAACCTTTACCTGCAGCAATTTAACATTCTGATAATTTATCCAGGGGCTTTGCATGATATATTTGTAGATCTAAAATCTGAACATTAGTGTTTTTAATGAAAAATAAATATAAGACCATAAATAGATATATTAAAGGGATAGTTCAGACAAATATTTGCTTACTTAGTAAAGAAGGGCAAAATGACTTGGTGAAAACCTGCCCTGCATCACATATACCCCTGACCCTTGAACTAAATTAAACTTCTTTTTGGAAGTTTGAAAATATTCACATTTGAAAGCTTCTCTGAACCCAGATGCAGAACCACTTGAGATTCGTCTATCACTAGTTATTGCCCAATAGCTTGTAGACATCTCAGTTTACAGTATTGGCATTTATTGTCTTTGCCTTTGTTAGCTCAAAATCAGCATGAGGGTTGTACGTGATTTACGGACAACTTAGAATGCATACGATAGTCTGTCACAATGATAGGGTTGGTTTCTTAGTTACAGAGAGGATTGTTAGCCTAGTCAACATAGAGAGCTACAGCAGGATTAAAAGAGTACAAATTTGACTGGTGAACAGAGGAGAGCAGAAGGTCCAGGCCCCTTAATTCTTTTCTTCTTTAACTCTTACATCTATTGCTAGAAAACTTACTGGTTGTTAAAGGAAAGATTACATTCCTATTGTTTTTGTTAAGTACTTTAACAAACCCTTTCTAAATATGATAAATGCATATTTTGTTTGAGAATTTGACTTGTATTCATATGTGCTAAACTTTCAGAATCTGTATGTTTAATTACCACCACAACTAGCAGTTAAAATGTGATAGATATTGAGTTTCTGAGGGGGAGAAGGTTTTGTGGGTGAGAACTTCAGCTTTCAGCTCTATTCCTTCCTGGTCTGTCCCCTTTTTAAAGCCAGCTTTAAGCTTTTGTTTTCTGGTGAATACTTTCTTTCTGGGTCCTTCATAAACTGCAAGGAAAGTGAACGTGATTTGGGACTACGTATTCTTAGGAAGGAAGAATCTCAGTGCTGTTTTATGTTGCAATAGAAGGTGTGTTGTAAGTCTCAACCTGCCATGTGAACTACTAGGTACCGGGCTGACCTATCCTGACAACAGCCTGATGTAAAAGGCATGGAGGAAGTGTTACCAGATTTGCCTGTTACTTTGGGGTACACTCATTTATTAGGGTTACTCTTCTGGGGGGGGGGTTCTGTACTTCTATCAATGTACTGCTTGTGTCACTTTTGTTTTCATATGGAGCTCTACTTCTCCCTGCTGCAAGTTTCCTCCCAGTGGAGCTATCCTGCAGGACCTAGGTTCCCCAGGGCTGGGTTTCTCCAGCCCCAGAATCAGATGAATACACACATTAACAGAGCAAGTCTGAGTGGACTGGGTCAATCAGCACTCCCAAGTTGACCCCTTATATGTCCCTGGACTCAGCAGGCTGGGTCAAGCAGCACTTCCAAACTGTCACCCTTATATGCCCTTGGACTAAGCAGGCTGGGTTGAACAGCACTTCCAAGCTGCCGCCCTCATATGCCACGGGAACCGCACCGTAATAGAGTACACCTGAGCGGCTGGGTCGAGCAGCACTTTCAAGCTGCCACCCTCCTATGCTACAGGTTCAGCATGTCCCTATCCCCACTTTCGCAGTACAATTGTTCTCGTAGTAACCCAAATGATGAGCAAACCCCACAGGATTTGGGGGCGCTACGGGGATCTTTAGCTTAGGTAAGAGGAGCATTGCTGCTGAGCAAGTGTGGAAGCCAAAAACACACGAGGGAGGGAGTGAAGCAACCAGCTTAACCATAAGTTATTTATTGCCAAGTAATAACAATACAAGGAGAGCCAAACAAACAAAACATATTAAATCTAGCTTAAATTTGATTACAAAAGTCAGGTTTAGAAAACTATACCTGATCACACAAATCAGGGTTAGAAAGCTATACCTAGAGTAGAAAAAAAAGAGAGAGAGTATTGGGTTCTCACCATTCCGTGAAGCTTGAACCGGTCGGGGTTCCAAGGTAGTGGTGGTAGCTGAGGGTCTGAAGTGCTTGAGAAAGGCAGAACCCCCAGCATGATCAGTCAGGAGAAGATGAAGTCCCAATGGAACTGATGCAGATTTTTGGATCCGGGCATCAGAGCACTTACTTGAGTGTGGGTAGGGGTTTTTTGTAGGGAAACAATAATGGTTCAAGGGAGAACACTAGATTTGTTTATGGATAAACTGATGGCTCAAGGGAATAAACCAAAGTTGCTTTGTTCAGGCTAGACAATAGGAACTGATCATTTCTGGCTATGGGCAGTATTCCTTCGAGGGAGCTCATAATGCAATTAGGCAGCTTCAGTATTTTGGATACCAATAAGAGATTTATTACTAGAATTGGTCTTTTAACTACTGAGCTGGGTGTGTGCAGGCGTGGGTTCATTAACATCTGGAGCAGAGATTCCCCCATCACGCAGTTCTTCCCTGCTTTTCTGGTCCCAGAGCTCAGTGTGGTTCTTGCCTTGGAATCTCTGTTCTCCATTCTGTATGCTAATGGAGATGCCTCCCTGTCCCAGCTTCAGTGCAGTGAGGCTAGGGGAGTTGCCTTAATCCTGTCACCCTTGTCTGGAGGGATTTAGATGTGTCTCCCACTGCCTTTTTATTGCTTTTTGTAAGTCTTTCTTCTGATCGGTTTTGGTTCAAGCAGAGCTTGGGGGCGGGAGATGTCCTTCGTGAGACAGACAGGCTGGATACTGTGCCCTGGTTCCCCAAGGACATAGAACTGATAGGTAACAGAAGGGACCTCCATCCACTCTGTGGTTGGGTTCTTGCAGAGCTGCCAAGAATGGCAAATTCATGTAAATGACTTCTGACCATTCAGGTGTCTGTATATGTATCCAGATTCCCTTCCCCCACTGGGCTGAAGTAATCACCACTGGTTCCAATTTGAAAAAGGGGTAGGGAGCAGAAGGGTAAGGACAGGGGTACTTCTCAGATTTAAAGTTGTACAAATGCCAGTGTAACCAGGGTTCCAGGGGGGCCATGCTGAGATTGTTCAGTTAGTGCAAAATGGAAAGAATGGGGCAGACAGTCCCCAAAGTTGGTGGTTATTTACCAAGCCAGCAATGAAACAGCTTCTACAGTACCTTACTGGTTACCCAGAAGCCAAAAACACAGTTCCCTTAAAGCAACCCAGCCTTGGCTTTACCCAGACAGCCAAGTCAAATATAACAAGGATTATTGAAAATCTTGTTCATCATTTAAAAAGTTCTACCAATTCCAAAGGATTGGACACATTACCCACCAACTTAATGAATATTTCATATCTTACCCAAATACACGCTTACAATCAATTCTTATTAGCTAAACTAAGATTTATTAAAGAAGAAAAGAGCGTGTGTTGGTTAAAAAATCATTATACATACAGAGAGGAGTAGAGTTCTTAGGTCAGGTTCGTAGTAGTGATGGTGAGCTTTAGTGTTGCAAAGAGTTATTTCAGAATTAGTTCCATAGGTCATAGTCCAATGTCCAATATCCGGGTGATCCAGACGGGAGCTGGGGACCTCAGTCTTGCAATTCAAACTTTCCCTGATGAAGCTTAAGCAGATCTGAGATAACAGGATCAGGGCCCAAGAGTTCTTTATATAGTTCACTGGTAGGTTATGATAGCTTCTTGACAGCAGGTATTCCTTGGGTGAAGAATAGTGGCTTTGAAGTAGAATTACCTATTTCCTATGTATACATAGGTAACTAGTTACATTCATCTGCATAAGGTCATTATCCTTTTAAACAGTTCATAGACGGTTTACTACAAACTTAAAAGAGAAATATAGACAATGAAATTATTGCACCCAAGTTTCATCTAAAAGTTAATATTCCCTTTTGAGCTCTGTATCAATACATACAGTAACAGACAGGAACTGTCTGTTTCCCTGGTTAACATCTAACAAGATATATTAATTGTATGTGTTTACTTATTACTTCTAATCCTCCAACAAGACAGGTTTGCATTTCAAAGCTCTAGTCTGTCTAACATTAAATGGCCCTAATTTCCATTTACATATTTTTTCTAACAAATCTCTAAAGGCTGAATTTGGGTCATTTAGCCCGCTAGTTGCTTAACCCTTTCTGTCTTAATGTCACAGCCAGGTGTTGGGTAGATTGTCCCCTCCCTTGATGGCTCTGGCATCTTCAATTCAATGGTTCCTCCATCTTTTGCTGACTGATTTCCATCCAGAGCTTTCAACTAAGTTACCTATTTCATGTTCTTTCCTGTTGACCATCAGCCAGCCAGGGAAAGTATCCAACCCCTGCAGAGACATTGGGGAGGCAATGCAGTATTCAGTGCCTCCCCAATCTATTCCCCAATGCTATCTCCTGGACTGAATTAAATCAAGGAAGGTATTGGAAAGTAATATTAGATAATGAAATACAAATGTTTCAAAATACATAGTGATCATTGAAGTCATGGGATGGAGCTGTTGTACTTCATTGTATATATTTTTGTATTGTACAAGCACTGCTTTGTCTTTGAAGATAATGTGCGTTTTGTGGTGCAATTTTTGGGGGGACAGCAGTTGTGAGCAGCAGAAAACTTAACTCGCTGCCTTCGTGTTTCTATCTAGAGTCAGTTTTTGAGGCAGAGTTGCTCCTTGGGAACTGGACATTGATGTTTTGGCTGATATTCATTAAAGAGGAGATTGTCTGCAAGCTGTTTTTGACCACCTCCGTTCAAAAACTGCTGTATATATTATAAATCGAAACAAGTTACACCTAGAGAATACCCAGATTGTACATCAATGATTTTGCCTCCCACGGGAAACCAATACAACATTATATTTGTTAAAACCTTTTCTGATTCTATCATAGTATATTTTTGATCAATACATCCTTGTGTAAAGTAGAAAGGAACAAAGTTGACTCACAAACCCCATTTACACTCAAAAATTCAGGGGGAAAACTGCACAAGTCTCTGATAATAGAAAGGTTCACTTGGTTACTAATCATAAAAAGCTTATGAGGTTTTAAATTACACAAGTACTGTATAGAATATCCCGACGTATCTTTTAAAAAGACAGCAATCTTTCAATATGGGTTATCCCTTTGAAATTTTCAGGATGTGTTCTCCCTTATGTCTTACATTTATTTAACTTTTTCCAGTAGGTAGCTGGCAGCACCAATATGTGCGTCAGGGTTTAAATCAGAAAAAAAAATCATATGTTCAGCCAGTCAGTGATGGTGAACTAACTTAAATAGTGGTTTCCAAAATTATCTCCTTGTTTCTGCTGTCCAAAATGGAAACTATTTTATTTTCTATTAGGCCAAATCCAGATGCTCTCACCCAGATTTTACTAAGGTTGCTGATTGCAGTTGACTTTATACAGTAAGAACCTAAATTTTAAATATATTTATATAGCATTATATATTTGCATGGCACTGTACTCCTGAGATGCTAAACTGAAGTCTCATCCAACCGTGAAGATGAAAATAAAAGATTCTATCTCACTTTTGAAAGTTCACATGATAATTCTTGAGTCCAGGTTATTAGAGCTGATTTTATTCAGCGCCATTATTTTCTAAGGCTGTATTTCAGCTAATATTGATCTTAATAAAGACTTCTTACCCACACGATCATTGCATTACTTATTTATCCCTTATATTGTAACACATTTTGAGGCCCATTGAACATGCAAGACATATGTCCTATAAACCAAATCCTATACTGTGTATTTAGAAAAAAATCCTTCCATCCACACAGATAACTGGCCAACCATTCTCAGCAGAAAACTTTTTTTCTTCCATTATGGTTATGACTGATGTAGAAAAGCCTCTGATTAAATAAATAAATACATAAATAATTTAATTTGGTTTGTTGGTCCTCAAAGAAGAAATTACATTTCCAAATCTCTGACGATGGTGGCACTCTGCACTGATGGTGGGAAAGAGTCTAACAGATTGCAGATTATTAATCAAGGAAATAGGCAACACTTGATTTCAACTGCACAAGATGGCAGATTTGAGGCCAGCTGTGACACTGAAGTGTTTACTTTAACAGAGTTCTGACTCTGTGATTCATTTTAGTGCACAGAATCTATTTCAAAAGATTAAACCACCAAGTTTCACTAGGGAATATCAGAGATGAGGAGGAAAGTACTGTAGAGTCTCTTACATTAACTAGACTCTTGCATTCTGACACTCTTAGACCCACTTACATCCATACACTCACTCATGTGGGAGTGAGTGTAAAAGGTTCTCGTATGCAAGGAGCTGGAAAATGTGTAAATTAAATAAGAGGATGTCTTGTTCAAGTTCCGACCTCCTGTTTGCTGTTTTTCTGACTACATGCCTCTTTTCTGGACAGTTGTGTGATTTGCATTAATGTAGAAGCTTGTGGCCAAGGGCATTTCCCACCCCGCCTCCTGTTTGTCCCTGGTGAGAAGAGTTGAACTTTATCTTTCAAATGTGGAACTCACTACAACTTTACATGCCAATCTTCTCCTTGCGGCAAAATTACTATAAAGCACAATGGGGAGAAGAACTTTCAGAAGTCATAATGTGGCTGTCCAGTTACAAATGGTGCTGTGTGTAGACATCACGCTGCTTGGTGTGCTACAGTCTGCACTGTCTATTAGTTTCTAAGCTCTTGCACTAACAGATCCCTTGATGAAAAGGAGGGAATAGTGGCAGACCATTCTCGGTGAGAGGTCCTCAGCTCTAGAACTTGCTTGCTGCTTTGGCCCACCGAAGTTAAGGTTTTTTGTTCTTCCAGCTTTGCATGCTACAAGGGTCACCTGTTTTCTAACTTTTGGTTAGGGAGTAGGTTCAGGCAGGATGTGTTGGATATAGTAGTTGGCTATTTTGGAATGTGATCTGGTTTGGACTGGGCTCTTCATTTGGACTTCTGGATTTTTTTGGCATTTGTTTTTTGTAATGACTAGAGGCCCTAAAATTATGATTGATTTACTATTTAAGAATTGCCTGGACATCAAAGCTTTTAAGAAAAGACAGGGCTGAGGGCTAAAAGTATAATAATAAAAAAGTCTAACGGCAAGGCTTCTTCAAACTTTCCAAATAGTCTGCAGCCTTTCACCGGAGTGTGCTGCTGTTGCAGCTGAGGAAACTTCCCTTTCTTCCATGTTTGTGAATTAATGAATTAAAATATAGATATCAATACAAGGTATTATGTGCCAGACACAATAGTGAGAAAAACAGGAAACTAGAATAACTATTCTGATTAAATGTGTAAAAGGGAAGTGATACAGCTTTGGGCAAAATATTGTAAACTTTAATGACAGGGTTTAACTTGGGCAAACCTGTTAAGGAAAGAAGTGGTTCATATTAATTTATTTTAGTTTAGTGATGGAAGTGAAGAACTAAGGCTAATATTTGGAATCAAGCACTCTTATGCTATCAAGTTAGTGAAATTCACCTGAAAGACAGTAACTAAAAGGGACTGGAAGCAAATAATATGTGTGACCTTGCACTCCATATGCTTTATGAAAATATGCTTATGAATTTGAATGATGTAACTGAAATATGCTTTATGCAAAAGGTCTCTTGTAAGGTATCATTAGAAAGCTTATAATCTACTGTGTGTGTTCATCCTATTTGTTTGCATGTATTATTTCTACGTCTGGAGTTAGGACAATAAGATATAAACTTGTATCACTGATGTAAACATATTAAGTGGAGGCCATTAAAGGTGCTCCAGAAACAATCCATTGTAAATGGCCTTAGTTACTTGAAAGCCTTCCTGTATATGTGTGGGCCAGCCCATGGAGACTAGGGGTATTACAGTGACATGTGACCATGTCACCTGATAATGAAATCCATCTTAAATCTGGTACTTTTCCATTTAGAAAGAGGGGTGGGGACTCAGAGAGACAAAAGATTCTTGCCTTGTGCCAAAGCTATAAAAGGGGGTAGAGCAGGACAAAAGGGGCTGCCAGTCATGAGAAAACCCCTGCTGGAACTAAGAAGGACTGTACCAGGGAAAGGATTGGGCCCAGACTAAGAAGGAGTCAAGTCTGTGAAAGAAGCTTATTGGAACGTCTCTGAGGGTGAGATATTACCTGTAATCAGTTTTCTTAACGTATTAGGCTTAGACTTGCGTGTTTTTGCTTTATTTTGCTTGGTAACTTACTTTGTTCTGTCTGTTATTACTTGAAACCACTTAAATCCTACTTTTTATATTTAATAAAATCATTTTTGTTTATTAATAAACCCAGAGTAAGTGATTAATACCTGGGGAGTAAACAGCTATGCATATCTCTCTATCATTGTTATAGAAGGGGAACAATTTATGAATTTACCCCGTATAACCTTTATACAGAGTAAAACGAATTTATTAGGGGGCGTGGTCCAGACCCCGAGTCTGTGTTGCATCTGGCTAGCGGGTCTGGTTCAACAAGGCAGGGTTCTGGAGGCCTACACTGGCAGGGAAAATGGGCCCAGAGGTAATTTCAGCACATCAAGTGACAGTCCCAAGGGGGTCTCTGTGACCAAACCCGTCACAGTATGCAATAAGGATACTTGATCACAGAGTACAATAATCAGAAATGTAATTGATCAACAAGGCACAGTCACAGCTCAGGCATACATACCAAATGTCCACCACTGTTGTTAAAACAAGGATATTGGAAATGAAAGACTTATGCAGCTCTTCTGGCCTGCTGGAGAACAATTCTTGACTTTGTGCTGTACAATGAACTGTTAAAACAAGTTTAAAGGGCATCAAAAATGTGGAGAGACTTGTATATACTACATGAATTTTAAACTGGTGATTTCAGCAGCTGACAGAGTGGCAATAGAGAAACTGCAATTTGAGCAAGCATGGTGTGCAAAGTTGGCCAAGGGGTGCACTGTAGAGAGGCCCTCAGAAAGTGACTTGCAGAGGTAAGTTGCTTTTGGAGCAATCCAGCCAGTGTTCAATGTATGTCTCAAGATGGTTGTATGAAGAGCTATGGCCTAAATGGCCTTGCACAAGTTGATATGCCCCAAGATACTGGAAAATTTCAGCCCCAATTGCAAGAACTCAAAAGACATGCCTTGTTCCCTGGTGAGAGGACAACTTTCATTTTGGCTGGACACTTTGAATTTTTAGCATCAATATGGGTCACCATCTGACTGGAGATGCTGGTATGGACCAAGAAGAGAATCTAAGTTGGACTACCCAGCACAAATGCTTTTTTTCTTCAGCATATCACTTCCCCACACCATAGATTCCTGGAATGAAGATGACTGAGGTTCTGGGCCAGCCACCTGGGAGTCATCCTGGTGATATCAAGTACGCAACTCTGGTAGGCACATTTAACTCTCTTTCTATTTTCCAGCAATTTGGTTTGCCCACTAGTTCACAGAGAAAAGACTATAGTTGTGTCCATCCTTTGATCCACGTGCGTTTGCTATGTCAGCTCCTGCTGTGAACAGTAACTGAGTGAGGGCTGAGTAAAGATCTGGTGAAAAGTAGCACACACACGTTCTCTTGTGTAAAGACCCCAGTCATTCAATTGACCACTTCCTCAAACTGGGTACCTAAGTAGTAAGGAAGTGTAAATCTTTGTTTGTGTGCTTTAAAGATTGTCAGAGTTATAGTGCGTGTTGTTTTGTAACACGTTCCCATCATAGTGGTTGTAATGTGGCTTTGAAACTGAACAATTTACTATTGTTAACTAAGGCTGTGGAACACTGCATGCGTCTCCCTAGTTAAGGGTTTCATAAAGGCTTTCAAGTTCTAAGTATATACAGACCTAAAACGAGACCAAGTGTGCAAGCCTCTTGACCTGCACCCAGTCTATGTAGTTTGTCATAAAAATGTAAGAGTTTAATTACAATTCTTAACTATCTAATAAACCCTGGGGCTAATATAATTTGTGGGGAAATAGGCTAAAAGGATCAGCTATTATATGTTAATTCAGAAGGAGACCTTGATGAATTGGCATGTAAATAATTCACCCAGTTGTCTTCTGCTTTAGCTTTGGATTGTCCTCCCTCTGTGGTAGCAACACCAGAGTTGATAACCACTTGGCACAAGTGAGGCCCTATTCTGAAGGACTCTTAGTCAAAAGTATAAACAAGGTCACCTTCCCAGGACAGTGATTGAACATAAGTGTTACTTTCTTTTGTGGTTGTGTTGTTTGATTCTGAAAACGTGGATGGCTAGTGTATCGACCAATTTTCTAGTTTATCAAAATCATAGTCCAATATTATTTTTGCAGTCTTGCATCCGTTGCTTTTTATAAGAATAGTTAATAAACTATAAAGTTAAACTCTCAAGGCTTTTATCTTTAGCCATCAAAATTAAGCAAACCCTTAAAAGGCAGTATGGGTAATAGGTTAAGCAGTTTGCTTAGCTAAGGTTTGTTTTATACCCCATCTTTCTTACATTTTGTGTATTTTAAGATTTTTTTTCTAAAAGTACCAGGAACCACAGGAATAGGTGACTTGATGAAAATAGCACACATTCATTAAGACATGGATTTAGTAAAGCACTTCAGCACATCATAAGCCCAGCCCTGTTCAACAAAGTACTCAGGCATGTGATTAAATTGAAGCACATGCTTAAGTCCTCTTGAAGTCATACAATCATAGAAGATTAGGGTTGGAAGAGACCTTAGGAGGTCATCTAGTCCAAACCCCTGCTCAAAGAAGGACCAACCCCAACTAAATCATCCCAGCCAGGGCTTTGTCAAGCCAGGCCTTAAAAACCTCTAAGGATGGAGATTCCACCACTTCCCTAGGTAACCCATTGCTGTGCTTCACCACCCTCCTAGTGAAATAGTTTTTCTTAATATCCAATCTAGATCTCCCCCACTACAACTTGAGACCATTGCTCCTTGTTATGTCATCTGTCACCACTGAAAACAGCCTAGCTCCATTGTCTTTGGAACCCCCCTTCAGATAGTTGAAGGCTGCTATCAAATCCCCCCTCACTCTTCTCTTCTGCAGACTAAATAAGACCAGTTCACCCACCCTCACCTCATAAGTCGTGTGCCCAGCCCCCTATGTTCATTGCCCTCCACTGGACTCTCTCCAATTTCTGCACATATATAGTGGGAGGCCCAAAATGGGATGCAGTACTTCAGATGTGGCCTCACCAGTGCCAAATAGAGGGGAATAATCACTTCCCTCAATCTGCTGGCAGTGCTCCTACTAATGCAGCCCAATATGCCGTTAGCCTTGTTGGCAACTAGGGCACTCTGTTGACTCATATCCAGCTTCTCATCCACTATAATCCCCAGGTCCTTTTCTGCAGAACTGCTGCTTAGCCAGTAGGTCCCCAATCTGTAGAGGTGCATGGGATTCTTCCTTCCTAAGTGCAGGACTCTGTACTTGTCCTTGTTGAATCTCATCAGATTTCTTTTAGCCCAATCCTAAAATTTGTTTAGGACACTTTGGACCCCTATCCCTACCCTCCAGCATATCTACCTCTCCCGCCAGCTTAGTGTCATCCGCAAACTTGCTGAGGGTGCAATCCATCCCATCATCCAGATCTGTAATGAAGATGTTGAACAAAACCGGCCCCAGGACAGACCCTTGGGGCACTCCGCTTGATACCGGTTGCCAACTAGATATCAAGCTGTTGATCACTACCCATTGAGCCCGACAATCTAGACAGCTTTCTATCTACCTTATAGTCCATTCATCCAATCCATACTTTTTTAACTTGCTGGCAAGAATACTGTGGGAGACCGTATCAAAAGCTTTGCAAGTTAAGATATATTAGGTCCACCACTTTCCCCATATCCACAGAGCCAGTTATCTCATCATAGAAGGCAATCAGGTTAGTCAGGCATGACTTGCCCTTAGTGAATGGAACACATGCATGTGGTGAAGTGTTTCAGTGAATCAAGGCCTGGGTTTGGTGTGCATTGGACTGGATATACAGTGTGAGTGAATATTGTAGCAGTGGATTGAAGATAAGAAAACAATGAGGTTTGTATATAGTCTCCATGGAGATTGAAAACCTCACTTCTTTGGATGCATAGAGTGAAAGCTACAGATGCAGGCATTATATACAGACACATGGAGAGCAGGGAGTTACTTCACAAGTGGCGAACCAGTGTTGACAAGGCCAATTCAATCAGGGTGGATGTAGTCCACTCCCAATAATAGATGAGGAGGTGTCAATTCCAGGAGAGGAAAAGCTGCTTCTGTAGTGAGTCAGCCACTCCCAATCCCTGTTTAAGCCCAGATTAATGGTGTTGAATTTGCAAATGAATTTTAGTTCTGCTGTTTCTCTTTGAAGTCTGTTTCTGAAGTTTTTTTGTTCAATGACAGTGACTTTTAAATCTGTGATAGAATGACCAGGGAGATTGAAGTGTTCACTTACTGGCTTGTGTATGTTACCATTCCTGATGTCCGATTTGTGTCCATTTATTCTTTTGCGGAGGGACTGATAACACTTCAATCTCCCTGGTCATTCTATCACAGATTTAAAAGTCACTGTCATTGAACAAAAAAACTTCAGAAACAGACTTCAAACTTTAAAGAAAAAAACACCTGGCTTGAAAGAGAGCAAGCAGCGGAATTATAAAGGACATTAATTAGCAAAAAGGATGTGTGAGTCACAGCCTGGTTTAATTATACAAGCTGTCTGTCTGGGATTTCCTCAGTAGTACTATCCAAATTGTGAATAATTTCAACCAAATAAAAACTGTTTGGGGTCTACTTAGGATATATGCTGAGAGATTTATACACATTGACGTCTATATAATGCCTTGTTGGACTGAAATATGACAGCATATAGCTTATTTTTTATCATTCAGATCTAATATAAATCCACTGGTAGACTTTGGTAGTGCTCTGTTTTAGAGCTGGGTACTGTAATCAATAAATGAGCAGCTTTTGTTATGATTACTTGTCTCACAACTATTTTGTGAATTTCATGAAGATTCACATAGAATCATAATTTCAGGGATTTTGTGTCCATATTAACTTTAGGCATTTTGATATTTCCATTTTAAAGAATAATTTTTCTTTTGAATAGAAATAATACGTTAACTGTGAATAACAAAACCTTAAAATGCATACTTGATTAAATGTCAGTAATCTCCAAATCTGAAAATCATTTATAGGCAAAATTACAAATGAAGCCAGAGTAAATAATGAAAATACTTAGGGCATCTCACATTTTTTACTTGCAAAGTTAAGTATTTTGTGTCAATGCAAAGAGATTGAGCTGGCAACATTAACTGTTGTCACCATACTAAATATATTTTTCCTTAAAGGTTCAAGAATTTCCCCTCTAAAAATGGTTACAGCCTGTAAGTATCAGGAATGAGTGAGAAGTGGGAGATTTAGAGAAAGCTATGTGGCTCAGAAAGAGTAACATGGGTTTTCTCACCCTTTGGGCCTGATTCAAAGCCAACAAGCCCAGTGAAATTAATGGAAAGAGTCCAGGTAAGTCTGTGTTGTGCGTGCGTGTGCACACACAACCGAAAAAACACCACCACAACACTAGCAGCAGCGAGTCTCAGAACCAGCGTCAACTGATTTGGAGACACACTGTGGAGCAGAAAATAACAGTGTGGATGTTGCTGCACAGGTGGGAACCAGGGCTCTAAAACCTGGTGAAGGGAAAGGGTCTCAGAGAGAGTGAGTGCTGTGCGGATATCGAAAGCTCTGAGATGGACATATAAGAAACTGGTGGTGTACAATTTAATATAGAAGGCCCCAATCCTGCAAAAAAATATGCTTATGTTCATTAGGACTACTAGTGTAAAATTGGGGCACAGCTAGGGAGACTTTGGCCAGCTCTGAGCAGAGACCCAGCAGCTGCTCTCTGCACTCCTAACCTTGCCTGAAACAGAAGTGCAGGACAGCTGACAGGAGGTAACAGGCTGGAGAACAGCTGCCCGAGTCGTGCAGCTGTGGGCTGGGAGGGGAGGCCCCAGCACTTCCCCGAGTCCCCTGTCCTGGGCAGCCCAGATTCTGGCACTTTCCATAGGAAGCAGAAGTGCTGGGGGCTCACTGGGTTGCATGGTACCTCCCACTGTGCTTTTTGCACTGCACCTTCCTTGACATTCGGAACCCTGTCTTCGCACGTTCCATCACTTTCTTCCCTGGATGCAGCCCTGCAAACCTGCCTGTGACAGGCTGTGCCCTCTGCAAGCTGTGTGCCCAGCTAAGCTGTGCCTACAGGTCACTCTGTGCCCTACTGTCTTTACCCTGGGACAAGTGCCCAACTGCAGATGGCTCCTCTCCATGGGCCCCCTCCTTTGAAAAATTTTGGTTGAACCCTTGTGTAAGGTAAACACATGCATAAGTGTTTACAAGATTAGGCCTAACATTTAGAATCACTGGCATTGGATTTAAGGAATAACTTAAAGAAAAGTTTGGTGATATTACTGTGTGAATAAATTCCTAATACAGTTTATTTGGAGGCTATCTTCACATTGTTAGCAAATCTATCTCTCACTCGCATGAAAGCAGGGTCCTCTCTGTAGAATTATGGATACAAATACTAGAATTCTGTGGAACCAAAGGGAACTTTTCATGCATTTTGCCAACAGAACTTTGGTTTTAAATAAAGGAGTACAATCCTTTACTTTTCTCCTAATATAATAAAAAATATAAATTAAGTTTCCAGAAATATAAAACTTTCTTTTACGTTGACAATACAGATGTGAAAGAAGCATTTGAAATAAATCAAGTTATATTCTTCTCAACGACAGGAGAAAAAAATCAGAATTTTTCATACTTTTCTGACAAGTATACCTTATCCCACTTTGTGAATGTCTTGTAATGCCAAAGACAAAATATTCTTGCCCCTTTAAAAAAGGAATATAGCAAGATATGCCACACTACTCAAAGTGTGAGGCAGTGGGGGATCAGGCCCACAAGGTTCAGAGGAGTGGTGAGCTAGACCTTAGATCATCTGTCTTTTAAAGTCATAGATTGCTTTTTTTCTTTTCTTGCTGCCTTGTCTACATTGTACAGGAGTTTTTGTCTTTCCACGAGTCAAAGTTGTACTGCAGCTGTTTACCCTCGTGCACATACTAAATAATGCAATGTAATGCAAGATCGTTATAACATCCCTTGTAGGAAATTATTCTTTCCCAGTGGTTGGGGGAGGTAATAGGTGCCTATGTGAGAAAAAGACCCAAAAATCGGGACTGTCCCTATAAAATCGGGACATCTAGTCATCCTATTGGTACTTCCTTACAGCTCCCTCTCTTCCTTGGCTGGTTCATTGAGGGGTTTCCCTCTTGTTTCAATCTACTCTAGCTACTACTTTTTATTACATAATGATTGCCTTCGCCCTTATATTTTTGTAATGATATTTTATAACTAAAGAAGATGACACCAGAGCTGAGCAAAGAAAGGTAGTTTCACGGGAGAATTTAGATTTTTTTCAAAATTTGATTTCACTGTATTTCAGAACAAAAATGAAACATTTCGCAATTCTTCATGAAGGGAAATGGAACCCTGGGTTTGGCATAGTCTGCATGATGGGCTGCCCCAAAGCCAAGGGCCTGAGAAGCTCTGGGAACCTGGGCTCTTGAGGAACCATTAGCCTGGGAAGTTGGGTGCCAGATCACTTTCCAGGGCTGGCAGGCTGCCAAGGTGTCATGAACCTGGAAGTCTTGGGAACCCAGGCTGCCAAGGAGCCACAAACTTGGGTGCCGGGACTTCCATGGCTTTCAGCTCCCTGGCAGTGGAGCAAAGCAGATGATCTGGGAGGAAACCAGCCAAGATTCTAATGCAAAGTCATTGGAGTCTAACAGCCTCCATTAAACATTTCTATTTAGATGAAATGGCAAATTCTGACAACAAATATTCTGTCTGAATTTTTCCCACCAACTCGAAATGACACCATCATTTAAGTGTAAGCAGTATCAAGGACAATAACGATGTTGAAACAAATGTGAAACACTTTTGAAATGTCTGTTTTAATATAAATTTGAAAACAAGACATAAAAACACACTTTAAAGTTAAGGTCCAGAAGTGGATCTTAATCTAAACTACCCCAGAACTTTGGGGAAATTCAGATTAGTTCTGATTTGGTTTTCAGTCCATTATATTCACTAGACCTGAATCATGATGTTTATATCAGCATGCGTATCTAGATCATAAATTTCCTTAGAAGTGTTTAGGTGTGTGGTTATGGTTTGAGTCCATCTCTGCTATATCCTTGTCGTCCTTGCCTTCTCCTTTTCCCATCCATCAGGGTTAGTGGCTCTTGTTTTTCAGCTTCAAACATTTTTAAGTGCATCTTCAAGCTGACACCATACTTCTTCGTATCGTCTCAAACCATCCTTTCCTAGGTCTTCCTCGTGGTCTTTGCCCTGTGACTGCTAGTCCTTGTGCTCCCTGACCTACATATTCCACGTCTCATGACCCTGCCATCTGAGTGGATACTCTCTCCGCTTTTCTGTGATCGGTGCTACCTTTTCATTGGCTCAAGGGCTCATACCATTTCATTGCATAGCCTATCAGCTCTCATCTTACTTAGCATCTACCTAAGCTTTCTCATTTCAGCAGTATGAAGTAGTTCTTCTCTTTGTTCTGACCCATAGATCTTTGGCCTAATCATGATCTTACACACTTTGTTTTTTAGGATACTTGGCATATTCTTATCATCAAGAATTCCCATCACCTCCCTCCATTTACACTAACTGCTCTTCATGTGGCTAACATTCACATCCATGTTCCCCTTATGGTTAAACACTGAAACAAGGTGTCAAAGTTCAGGGCAGCTGTATCTGTATTTCCCCTTAGTGGTCTATGAAGGCACATACTTCTAGTCCCCTAGACTTTGCCTTCACAAGTGGAGAGCCACCTGTTTCTTCTTCCTAATCAGGTATTTCCATGCTCAAGAGTTCCCTGACTTCACTGTTATTCCCAGCAGGCCTGCTTTGCTTCTCCCCTCAGAGACCGTAAACAGTGTCATTGCCCCAGTTAACAGTTACCACAGTGTTCTTCCTAAACAAGCATATTTTATTCTTAAGGTAAAAGCACTACAGAGAAAACACATTTAAAAACAATAAAAGAACCTACACACATGCTAATAAGCTTGCCAGAGATCTGGCTGGAGTCTCTGGCTGGAGTCAGTTGTTCCAAGCCTTCCCTAAGGATTGGGGCTTTCCATGGGTCCTATCCATTTTCTTGATCAAAACAAAGGCCCTGAGTCAGTTTAAACTGAGCCTATGTATTCAAAAATTCTTTCTTTGTCTGTTGGTTCCGAGAGAATCCAGTCTGAATTTTTGAAGAGACCATGAATAGGTAATGAGCCAGACAATGGCAAATATTTTGTAAGCATTCAGACAATGGGTCCTCTCCCCAGTATGAAGCTTCAAAAGGCTGATAACCAGATGAAGTATATTAGCAAATCCCCTCCTCTAAGAGAAGATACCTACAATTTCACAGTAACTTACAAACAATTACCTTTTTAATACAATAACCCAAAAGGAATTAAACTTAATTCAATACATTTGTCCAGGAAATTGCCATCTGTCAAATGAACTATTTAAAGTGTTGCATAGTCTTTAACTCTATACCATCCAGTTTTACGGCTTCTCATAGTTCCTCCCAATGAAGCATTGCATGTATTCTGTTTTTTGGCTAATTTGTAAGCCACTTTCTTCTAATGCAGCTCTCTATAGTTCTAGGTCCCTTTCCAGTTTATATTTATCTTCCTGCATGTCATCAGCAAAAAGCATGCTCCATTGAGCCTCTCTCCTTATATCCTGTGTCTTGGTGCTCATTTACAATCACATATATGGGCTTCATGCTGATCCTTCATGTAAACCTATCCTTTCTGTGAATGACTCACTGTAGTTGCAGCTGCTTCTCGCTACTGTTGTACTACCTTTGTTCATGTTCATGATAGACTGAGCATGTGTCTCTGGCAGATTGCATGACCTCATGCTTTACTCTAACAGTTCTCTAGGAATCCTGTCTAAGTTTTCTCTAAATCCACCAAAACTAAGTGCAATTCACAGTGTTTCTCTTGGTACTTCTCCAGCAATATTTGGGGAGCAGATACTGTAGCCATTGCTGACCAAATGGGCTGTCACTTACTTGATGCTTCAATTCCATCCAAAGTATTTTCTTGATAATTCTTTCCAGCCAGTTCATCATGTGACTCATTAGCTTGATGGGTCAGTAATTACTACATTCTTGTACATCTCCTTTACATTTGAAGATGGGGACCAATGTGCTCTTCCTCCACTCATCCAGCATTTTTCCAGTACTGTCAGGATTCTGAGCAAAGATAGGCAGGGCTATTATCAGGAGCTTGGGAGCTAGGAACTGAAGCCAAGAGTCAGAGAAAGTATCTGAGTCAAGATGAGGGTCAGAACCAGAGACAGAGTTAGGAAGCAGGCTAAGAGTCAATATCAGATACTGGGAATTCAGAACAGAGAAGCAAGGCAGTTGTGGCAGCTAGCTAGAGATCCGTGTTGTTCCCTGGACAATTTCTGGTATACTGCAATGTCTTATAGAGAATCAATGATTCAATCAGGGATCACTAAGGCAACTGTCAATCAGATCGCACAAGAGGTTAGCTTCCTGTGGTGTGTAATTTCTGTGGATTGTGGGTCATGGAGTGGCCAGGTTACAGCTGCCAATACATGGAAATCTTGGTTGCCTGGCATCTCTGAGAGCCCAGGTTCAAGTCCTGCCGATCCTTACAAATATGGAGAGTTTGTCATTACCACCATTCCCTCATGACCTAATACTTTATAAACTTCAACTGGTACACTGTCCAATCCCACTGCTTTTCCCCATCATGTGAGGTTGTTGCTTGCACATATTTCCTTCAACAGTTTCTTCACTTCCTCTTCATTGACCTGTTTCTCATAAAACCTCTACTACCTCCTAATGGTTTCGCTGTCTTCCACCAGTACTCTTCCATTTTCATCTTTAGAGGTCCCAAGTCCTTTATGCTTCTGTGCCTAGTTTATATATTATCCCCCTCCCCTTCACTGCTAGTCCTGCATGTAAGGTTTTAAATGCCTGATCTTTAGCTTTCACCACAGCATTTTGCTGTTTTTCTTACCAGCTTGTATTCCTCATAAACTTTCCACCAATCTTATTTTTGCCACCTTTCCTCCTTTTTCATTGCCTCCTGCACCACATCTCCTTCTCATTAAATTTCTCTCCTTTCATTTGGCCACAGGCAGCTCGTGCACTTTCTGTAATTTTGGATATCTTCCTCCAAAACTCATTGGTATCTGAGTGTTGGCTTGGTCATTGTGCAGCTTCCATAGGCCCTCATCCTTAAATCTCAGACTAACTTCTCTACCCATGCCTCTCTGCCATTTTATCCTTTGTTCAACAACTTTTCTTTTGTCCTCCACTAGACTTTTCATCCTTACATCCATTACAAGCAATCTATGTTGGTCTGCAATCTGCTCTCCTGAGGTTACTTTACAGACTCTCCTGTTTGTTTAAATCTCTTCCTATTGTTAGGAAATAATTGATCTGAGACTTGTTGCTACCGCTCTTTATATAATTAAATATACTTCTCCCTCTATACAAAGTACATCTTGGCAACAATGAGACCATGGGCTCTGGTTACACTAAGATATCCTCATCAGCTTCATTTCTGGTTCCAAAGCTTTGTCCTCTATCACAATCATCATAGTCCTCATCATAGACATGTATTTTCCCACATATCTATGAGATCTGCTCCAATAATCAAGTGCTCAGCTTGCGACACTTCACTAATCACTTACCCAACACTATCTGGAATCCTTCATTCTCCTCTATTTTACAACTAGCCTGTGGTTTACCTACATACAACATTAAATATTTGTTCTCTGTTCAGTGCTATTCTTTCATCATCCAATCTCACTTCATTTGGAAGCCACTACCTTGTTCTTTAACATCCTGCTATGATTATTCCTGTTCCATTTCTTCTTGTCTACTGTACCAATTTTGAACCTTCTCTATGATGTCAAATAATAGAGACTGGTAACTATTTCGTTTTGTTACAGGGAAAGGTGAGCATGGAAAGCCATATCCTCTAATGGAGGATGACCGAGATGATTCTGCTTATAGGGAGAATGGCTTCAACATACTTGTTAGTAACAACATAGCCCTGGAACGATCACTGCCAGACATTCGACATCCAAAGTAAGTACACTATATTTGATCAAAGATTTCACTCTATGTATTCACTTGTGCCTTTCTGATGAAGTACCCCCCAGTCTAACAGGAAATATGACTATGTAGCTATGGTGCTGTGTGAGTTTAGGTATTTTGTCTAGGTTGGCCAAAAGTAGATAGAAAACTATTTGCTGGAGTTAAATGGGCAAGCAGTGCACTAGTTTGGCAGCCTTATGTTGAGGGGTTGAGAGGTTTTTGGTTTGTAGCTTTTATGAGGTTTTTGTCTGAATCTGATTTGATCTCACAATAAATACTGTAAGCTGGATCTGGGTGAATCCTGCAAACAATTTTAGTGAATATTAACTTGTATTTTTAAACAAGCTTTCACTGTGATTGTGCCCATATCCCATTTCCCTGAATATTCTACTTGTGTTCCATGGCAGAAATGTTCTGTCCATGACAGAAACTATAAATTTTAAGTGAATAGTGAATATTCTGAATATCCATCAACTTATGAGTTTGTTTGATTATGTTCACTAGGAACCTGATTCTAATAGTTCTGTTCTGTACGTTTTTAAGCAAATAATGCAGAATATTCAGAGAGTAAAATTTGACCCCATAAACACACATAATTGTGCTAGAAACCTGATTATAATTGTTCCAGTCATCTAGCCAGGGAACAGAAATATACTCATATAACCAATCCAAATTAATCAAGACAATTCAAATTTCAAATGCTGACTCTTCACAACAAATGGTTTACAATCTACATTACAAGGAATATTTGAAGAAAATAGTGAATCATTTAGAAAAATTAAGGAACTTGAAATCAAAATCTGATAATTTCTGATCAGAAAGAGGTAAGAATTGTAAAATATTTTTTTTCAATTTATCTAAAAAGCTTCCTTTAAGATAAATTTGCATATCTTTGAAATAATAATGCATCTGTAATTTTTTTTTAAATGATTCTCCAGGATTTCATTTTTGCTCAGAATGCTTTTCTATTTACAGAATGATTTCACCCTGAGTTATCAGGCAGTATTTTATTAGACAGAGATAAATGTCATAGTCTCATAGAGCCTCCTGCTGCTATTGTTAAATGAGTTTGAAGAATCCCAGACAGTCTTTAGTGGGGAAGGGTGATAAGTCCCATCAACAGAAGTAATGATAGACTGCAGTAGGGAAAATTTGATGCAACCAGCAACAGTTTAGGATACTATGTAAGGGGAAAAGTTCAGAACAAGAATGGATGACTAAATAACTTTTTAACCTGTAGTGGTCCCTCACTTTCAATGGGGAGGGAGGTCACTCCATCTCCCTCCATCAGGCAACAGTAGTCTGACTTGGGCCCCACTGGTCAGGGCCGAGCAAAAAGCAAACTACAGCTTGCAGTCTCCTGGCTGGGGCAAACAGTTAAATCTGGGGCTCTGGCCTGATCCTCGGGCAGAGCAACAAGCAGTCTTAGCGCTGAGCCTCCTAACTAGGGCTGACAGCAATCAACAGTCTGGGCTCTGGCCCTCTGGGTTTAGCCTTAGCCAGGAGACTCTAGGCTTATATTTACAGTACAGACCTTACAGTAGCACAGCTATTCCAGCTGGAGAGAGCTCTCCTGCCAACCAGCGCTTTTGTCAATCATTTTATGTCAGTCAGGGGTGTATGTAGTTTTTTCATACTCCTGACCGACAAAAGGCAGACAGCAATCTACAATCTAGGGCCCTGGCCCTCTGGATGGGGCAGAGAAATAAACAGTCTTTAGACTCGAGCCTCCTGGCTAAGGAAGACAGCAGTTAACAGTCTGGAGCCCACAACCAACAATCAGGGTACAGGCTTTCGGACCAAGGGTGAGTGTGCTGTCAGTCCTCAAGTGTGGAGATAGGGAGACCTGGGCCCAGCTTACTCCACCAGATCCCAGCCCAGGGCCCTATTACTGGTGGGTGGTCCTGCCACTGTGTCGGCGGGGAAACTGAAATCTGCTGCCTGGTTTCTCAGCAGCACAACCTGACCAAAGTCTTGTTATCCTGGTCTACTTCCTACCTCACTTAGTCGGTGTTGCTCCATCGAGCTGGGGCTCTGTCTCATCGCCTCACCATTAGGCAGTTGCAACTTCAACCACTCGTTGGGGTCCTCTGTCTCTTCACTCAGTAGGGCACTGGTTTGCTTGGCTGCTGGTCAAGGGTCTCTCAGAAGTCTCAGCTCTCTAGAAGAGACGTCCATCTCCTTCTGTGGTGCAGCCACCACTGAGCTGCAGGACACTCTCTTTATATTTGCTGCCCTGCCCTGGTACTTCTGGTGAGGGTTTGGCTCCACCCATCAGCGGGAGGGTAGTCCTCCCTCGCTCTCAAGTTCAGAGGGAGGCCACTGTGCCTCACTACAACCCCTAAAAGGCCCCATTCCCACTTTTTTGCAGTCATTTACCTCTGGCAGATTATCGGCTCACTTTTGGCTGGGTGGAAAGAAAATATCAGAAAAGTTAATAAATGTTTCCTTTTCATTAGAAAGTTTACCACTTACAACTCACTATTAGGACACTATCTCTCACATTTTACACAGAACTATCTCTAATAAAATAAAACTTTAAAACTGACCACTCCTATACCTTCATGCATCACCGCTGCCAGTACATCATATATTATTTGTGTCTGATTGGCTTTGCAAGTGTCTGAAAGATCATAAGCAACTTGTACCAGGGAACCTATCTTATTTAATTGCAAAGAACCAAACACATCAGTGGTGATGCTAAATAATAATTATATCTAGCAGAAACTTTCAAATGCTGATTTGTTTGACCAAAAGGGCACATTTTTTAACCAGCGCTCATAATATTGACAAGTATTGTGAATGTGGGGGCAAACCCAAAAACCTACTTAAAAACTAAAATGTAAGTGATATTTTTTCCCATGTTGTCTTCAACTCACAATTGCTAAAAATTTCCCCTTCATCCCTGTTCGATGGCAGCCTTAAACTCCCCCTCTGTTTTTCCTTTCTCCATCAGTTACCTCTTCAACATGGAATCATTTCTGGTTTTCATGCCAGGAAATCTTTACCTCAATCTACTACTTTCCTTTCCCCCTACTCTTCTTTAGTAACTCTTACACCCACTGTGGGACAGACCAGCTCTGTCCTTACTTCACCACCTCATGATGCATCAAACCCAAGGAAAATGGTCAGTCTTGAAGGTGTATAAACTCCTCAGGACTGGTGTGCATCATATGAGGTAATCATCTGTTTTGAAATTTTCAGAGAACTGAATTGAATTAATAACGCTGGATGGAAAATGGTGGGGTGGGAGGTGAGAGGAAATCACAAAAACTGAGAATTTCTTTATAACAACCTTGAAATTCAAAAACAAGGACACAGACTACATAAATGCCAACACAATCAGGTGAATAAAGAATTTCAAAATGTATGGAGGAGGAATTAACCTAAGGAGAATTCCGAAAAGAATGTATTTTATTGTTTTTCTATCTAAATACCATATTGTTTGTATGTATTTTAAAAAGCAAACAGTGTCCTTGTAGGACTGTATATTAATTTCCATATCCCAATGTTGATTTGCATAGAATTAATGCAAAGAACTAACCCTCTTTTCCTAAACTGTACATTTTAAATATTTTGTTTATGCCTTGTGGCTGGCCAAATTATCCCCAGGTTGCCGGAAATTATCTTCAGCAATTCCCACTGGCCAAGAATGTTTCCAGTAAGATGGCATTTTAATACATAATTGCACAGCATCAAAGTCCCATTAAATTGCATTGTTGGCATGATAAATATTCTCATAAAGGAACCTCCTTTCCCCAACAGAATATCTTAATTTGTGTTGGTGTTCAAAAGAGTGTGAATGGAAACAATGCAGAAAATCATTAGAGACAAAAGGAAGTTAAAGTGTCCATTTCCCCTGTTTTTGCCAGTATATCTGCTAGTAATTTTGTTTTTCACCCACTACTAGTCACATGGGGCATGACATTTCTCAGAATCTCCCCAGAAGCAAGGCATTGTCAGCAGTGACTTATTAGGAACCAGTCAGCACTATAGTGACTGATTTTTCTTTTTCTTAATAAGTGACTTTCACCCCAACTGCCTCATTTGGAAAACCACAATCCTCAGGCACCCAAATTATTCTCCTGTTCTGATTCAACCATATTATTATACTATTCAGTGTAGCCCTGTACGATTGATTAGGCTTGGTAATATCTGTATGAATTGATTTGCAAAAGCAAACAAGGCTTAACCCTGACAGCCTTACTCACGTTATATAGTACCTTGTTACACAAGTCGTCCATTAGAAAACTGACTGCCCCAAATAGCTTAGTCTAAAGGAGAGAAATGATTTCCTGTGAAACTACTTGTGCAGTAAGATACATGTGAATTGAGGTGGCAGAATCAGACACTCAAGCTCTAATGTCCACTGTTCAGGTGTTGTATCAACCAAGCAAGGTACTAACAAGCTTCAACTGGACTTTATTTTTACAGTGGAAACCTCTTTACCAAGTTGCAGCTGCCCCCTCTGTAACTATCACTCAGCCTCCTCAACTCTTCCCCCTTCCTTCCTATTTCCTGTCCTTTCAGACTCCCAACAGCCAGTGCTCCCAGTTCTAACAATACAAGCAGCATCTAAACACCACATCAGGCCTTGAAGGCATGATCCAAAGCTCACTGTAGTAAATGGGAAGACTTCCATTGACTTCAGTGGTTCTTGAATCAGTCCCTGTATGAATTGTCTTCCCTTGTGCTTTTAGATAATAAACAGGGAAGGAACTTAACTGGTACCAACGTGGTGTTGTACAGCACGGTATGTGTTTATAGCACTATACTTGTGATGATTTACATGATTACTAAAATAGAAGTCTTTAACATGGAATAAGCTGGTCTTTTAGAAATTTGAAAGCTGTATTTCATCCTCATTGCCGGCTATTTTATTATATTTGAGGAATGTAAGTAATATGCTTGTTTACAAATAGATTTATTTTTGTAAACTAAAACTCTATGCCAAGTAAACATAGTGCTTATACCCATTAATAGATTACATGCTACAATTTGAGAGCGATATCCTAAATATATATACCATGTTGGCCTGTTTTGTCAGATCTCGCAAATTAAGCAGACTTGGATGTGGTCAGCAGGGGGGCGGGGTACGGGGGGCTGGGAGATTAATGGAAGGCTTGTCTACACAGGGAAGTTTACTGACAGAACTATAGTAGTATAATTGTGCCTCTATAGTTATAACTGTGCAGCTCCCTGTGTGTACAACCTTTTCTGGATTAGTTTGTACTGCTTTCTAAGTGATATTGTGGTCTCTCTCTGGTTTAGCATAAATGTCTCCACACAGGGAGCTTCAAAATTATAACCATAGACATATCATTTTAGAATATGGTTATGCTAGTAAATGTTGTTTTGTAAACAAGCCCTAACTCTATGTGTGGCAATAAGTGGTGATTAAATAGGTAGAACTCTTCCTTGAGAGTGGCTGCTGTGCCAGTGACCCACTTTGTGCACGGGAGCACTGGGTTAACTTCAGAGCTATAAAAGCAAGGTCCTTATGGAAATGCCTGAAGACTTCATTAGATGATGGCATCTGGTCTCTAGTGTTTTTATCAGGAATACCAACAGTAGACCCACAGACTCGTTGCTCTGCTCCAAAGCCTAGCTGACAACTGGAAACTATTCAGCAAAACTACTACAAAAATATCTAATATTCACACTGTAAAGGCATTTTAATACCTGAAACATCAGACAGCTGTTTCTAGTGTCTGGCTCTTCTTTTCTCTACATGGGCTAAAACTTCATTTCCAAATCAATTTTGTTCTCACCTCTGAAAAAACTTATTATCGTTGTGTTTTTGGAGGGGGTCAATATGGTTTTCACCTCCGTCTGAAAAGACTCATTATCATTGTATTTGCAGGTGGTGAGGGAGGGGTTAGTTTGAAAGAGCCATGATGGAATTGTCTTCACTTTTGTGCTTTTGGCAGGGATACTTCAAGAAATACACTTAAAAATTAATCCTTTATTATTGAATTAATGGATAGTGAGCACTACAATTAAAGTTGAGAAGAGTTTTTCAGCTTCTCACATTATCCCCAAAATGTTCCTTTCAAGCTGGTAATTTCCATCTTTGGTCTCAGTCCAAAGATGAATTTTCCCTTCCTCAACTATTAAGATAAATTGTTCCACTATTTGTGAGGTATGTAAAGATGTCAAAACCCAAGCTCATTTTCCTATTCTAAATTCTTTCCTTTCTCTGTCTCCTATAACTCAGATAAAGCTATAGCAATTCAGCTCAAACTTGGCAAAGTAATATTCTTTCTTGAAGAAAAATCAAGCTAAGCTTGAAGCACAATGGCTTAGTGTTTGTTATAAAAGCTTGAAAATCTGAACTCTCCTGAAAAAATATAGATCTGTATTCCTTTGAGTGTCTGTGCACATATACACCTGAAGTGGAATGTATGTGCACCCAATGCACTCAAGTCAGAGGCCTTTGCCACTAGGCTGCCCACTCCTACCTCCAGTCTCGTCATGATCTGAGCCGAGGACATAAAAAGAAGAGTGTCTGCCACCTCTCTCTCTCAGTTCCTTCTTGCTTCCAATGGTCAGAGTTGGAGCTTTTCCTTCAGTTAACCAACTTTAAACCTTTAGTATATGTAGTTCACATAATTAGTTAGCATTAGTAGAGTTGGTGATATTTTTAGGTAGTCAATCTGGATTTTGTCATGGAAAAAATACCCTTAAGCAGTGTGCCACTTGCAGGACTGTTATCCCTGTCATGCAGTGTTATGAGAGTTCAGGTTCAGTTACTTGACCACCATAATCCTTACATTCCTTTCAGAGTCACTGCTTTTCAAAATACAGTTTGTCATCCTGTGACCCTCATTCTTTGTTCCTTTTTTTATTACTTTACATTTGGCACTGACAAATATACACATGAATCTTAACAGAATAATGCAGATGTTTCAAGCTTCAAACTACAGATGAAGGCATGTTTTAAAATTAATGGTAATTTTTTAACCTATTCTGCCTAAGTGAAAGTTTCTTTTTCAGCAGAAACTAACAAATAATAATCTTCTACAGAGAATACCTAAAACTGAAAACGAGAAGTGGTGGCCATTTTGAAAGCGGGCATAAGCCTGTGTCCTCAGTCCCCCTGAGGAAAATAGGTATTTTAAAAATAAGGCAATTAATTGAGCTCTTCAGAAGATGTAGATTTTATACACTGGCCTTTGTTGGACAGTTAAACTTTCTATTATGAAAATAACCGCAAAAAGGACCATAATCCTAAACATGAATTTTCAAAAGCTATGTGTTGCATTAGATCTACTCAACATGGAGAATATGATGTGCAGAGAAATGTGGAATGTAGGATGGAAAGGCAAACTAGGATGTGTGAATCTAGGAAAATGTATGTAGGTGCAAGAAGCAGGAACAACTTGGAGCACAGGAAACAGAAGGACCTGAGAGAGTACATGCCATCAATTTTCCTCTACTCTGGCAAAACAGAGGCAGTAAGCAGAGTTTAGCTAGCTAGTATCTTATGCATGTTTTGCTTTGCTCTAGAGTGCCAAAAAGCAGACACAGCATCCTGATGAATCTGGTCATAAATTTCAATTTTTAAAAATGATTTGAGGTTGATACTTCAAATCACTAGAAATGCTGCTAAATATGTGTTTCCTTCAGAGTAAATTCCCACAGAAATCTGTGATTGATTGGTTCCAAGGCCAGAGTGGACTATTGTGATCATCTAGTCTGACTTCCTGTATAACACAGGTCCTAGAACTTCACCCAAAATAATTTCTAGAACATACCTTTTAGAAAAACATCCAATCTTGATTTAAAATTCAGTGATGAAGAATTTACCAAGACCTTTGGTAAGTTGTTCCAATGGTTAATTACTCTAAGTTAAAATGTACGCCTGATTCCCAGTCTGAATTTGTCTAGCTGCAGCTTCCAGCCATTGGACTGTGTTATACCTCTCTCTGCTAGATTGAAAAGTCCGTTATTCAATCTTTGTTCCCCATGTAGATACTTGTAGATTGCAATCAAGTTACCCCTTAATCTTCACTTTAAGATAAATAGATTGAGCTCCTTGAGTCTCACTTGATCTACGGACAATCTAGGTTTGCATACCTCATGGCAGATTAGTGCTAGAACTCCAAGATACTTAAGAGGAAATAAATTTGCCTAATATACATGTGCTAAACTTAACTGTATTTAATGAGACTCTTGGATGTAATGAATTCTTAAAGTAGATTTCTTTTTCAATTACATTTTGATGTGAAGATAAAAGCTACTTAAATAGCATAAGAATTTATTCTAATTCTTATTTATTTTGACATTCTGTGTATGTTCACATTTTATTAATTGGATAAGAAAACTGCGTCTACTTCCCCTTCAAAAAGAGAAAAATCAAGTATAATTTCCATTTTTAGTATAACAGCTAAAAAGCTGGGGGCGGAAAATCAATAATGGGTCAAAACCAGACCCTCCCCGCACCCCCCCCCATTTTTATTCTGTTCTTTTCTCAGGCAAAACGCCTATTAGGGTCAATCAGGGAGTTGAAGCTAAGATTTAAAAAGACTTCGTGCAGTTACATTAGGGTGACCAGACATCCTGATATTAGTGGCTTTGTCTTATGTATGCAACTATTACCGATCCCCACCCCCGAAAAAAAGTGTCCCAATTTTTCACATTTGCTATTTGATCCCTCCCCCCCCCCCCCCAAAGCGACATTAGTCAGCACAGGCTGGTTAGGTAGCCTGGGAATTAGAGCCATGGACAGCAACGTGATTTTGTTTGGTTCTAGTAACTTAAGTAAAGCAATCCCTTTGAAATTCACTGCAACGGAGACCTATTTCTCCTCTGCCATGAGACACTGAGGTGTTTAGTCACTAGCTTCAGTGGAACCAGATTCCAGATTCATGACCTGAATATTTTAGGTGTCTCTCTTAAATAAAAGGTGGTAGGGTAGAGGAAAGGATATTGTTGGGAAGCTAATCAGTTTTTTTTTTTAAAGTTGCCGTAACTAATAAAAATATATATAATCTTTTAGCCCCCAGTAGAGGTTTTTGCTTGAGTAAGGACTGAAACAATATTGTGTAACATTCGCAAAATAATGGGGAACGATTTGTCAATATATGAGGTTTGTGGTGTTCATGGTGGAGAAAGAGGCAAGATCTGTTGCAGTGAATGCAGCTCTTTATTGAGATATTGGCCATGAAGAAATGCCTATAATGATCCCAGATTAGCCACCTTAGGCAAAATTTAAGCAGTCATGAAAGGGATTGCTGACTGCACTATACAATACAACAAGCTCTAGGAAGAAGCTCATGATTCCTACTTCACTGAGCAATTGACTGACAAAGTTGACATTGTGACATGCCTCCTGGAAGTATAGTTTCATGGATGGTATTTCTTGGAATGACAAAGTTTAAGGATATGCATGAGCAGCAGTTTCTAGGTAAGCAGAGGGAAAAAAACAACTATACTTCCCCTCCCCCCCCCCCAGTGCAATTCAGCCTGATATGAATCCATCCAATTATGTCCACCACAACAGGGTAGAGATTAGGTTATTCTAGACCACGTTAGGTATGGAGATGGTAGAGGGGGTATATATGTTTTTAGGTATTTTGCAGGTGACTCAAGGTAAGAGCTGATTGAAATACTTGTGAATAACTTCTCTTACAAACTCATCCCTTTTTTCTGTTTTCAAATTATCTGCAAATAGGGCATTTTTTTCAAATTTGACATTATTATTCAAATAATAAACTATGAGCAAACTCATAGCCTATGGTTCATTCAAAAACAGGTCACTCTGAATAGTTGATGTTCCTTATCTATTCTCTGGTCACGTAAAGCACAAGGAGTAAAATCTTGGTCCCACTGAAGTCAATGGCAAATTCCCATAGTATTGTTTCTGGTTGGATAACCTAATATTTATTAACAGGAGGGTTTTTTTACTGCTTGCAAATAGTCTGTAATTATTTCAATCTACTGGAAAACTAATAAACACATCTTTACAAAATGGTCACCAGAATACTCAGACACAAATATTTATTTCTATCAGTATTTGTGATGCCTTTGCTTTCTGTGAAAATTCTGGTGGAGGGGATGAGGCAGAAGTCTCCCTCATTTGAAAGTTTATAAATACATATTTTAAAGCAATAAACTGTAAATTGCTAGGTTTTAGTTGCAAGAGTAGATAACTAATTTTACTGTGTTCACCCAGTTTTACTCCAGATACACCTCACCACAGAATTGGTATAGGGACAAATGGAGATTTATTTTGTAACAGTTCATATGTAACTTGAAATAATAATTACATCTTTAACTACTTATATGGTCCCCATTTCTGTAGTACCAGAGTGCCTTCCAAGTATTTAAAAATAGGAATAATAGCGATCTGTCTCTTGCTTTCTGTTTTCCCTGCCTGTAAGAGAAATAGGATGATTGGTTTATAGGTTGTTTGCTTGCTTGCTCGTGTTTGTGAGAGTAGGTGAGTGTGTTGGTATGAAGACTGTTGAGAAAATGAGTCTTACATTTACTTCTGAAAGTGGTCCGTTCCATGGTGGTCATTAACTCTTGTATGAGTGAGTTCCGTAGTCTAGGTCCAGCTCCTGTGAAACTTCTGTGTCTCGTACTCACAAGTCCTCTCCTATTGGCTCACAGTATCAAAGTTTCAGTGGAAATAGCCACCATAGAATGTCATGGTTGCAGAGAAAGAGGCATTCTCTCAGGTAATTAGGGACAGCCTCTCAGGTTGGGACACAGACTTGAACAGGATGCTATAATCAGTGGGGAGCAAATGCAGAGAATTAAACATGTGGATGATGTTTTTGCAGTGACTTTGTTGTTAGACAGCAAGAACATGCTGCATTTTGTACTACTGGGAACCTTTTTAGGGTTTTTCTAGATTTCATAGGTTGCAATAATAAAATCTAAAAGTCATTTGTGCATTGATCTCTATGATTAGGTTTGTAACTGACAGGCTGGGTCACAAATTTTTGGATAATCACAGCTGAAAATAGAATTGTTTTGCTGCCATAGCTATTTTAGTTTTCAAGTAGCACTGAAGTTTGACTGACAATTGGAGGGAAAATGCCAACTGATTTTGAGGTATGTTAGAAGCACTTTCTTCTTATTGACATTACCTTAGTCTTGCCTGGATTCAGCCAGTCACTCTTCATCCAGGTCTTGCTTTGGAGTAGGCATTGAGAAAGCTGTGGAGATAATACTGAGTACATTTGATGTAAAGGGAATGTAGGTCCAGATGTCATCCTTGCACTGCTAGCACTTGCACCCAAATTTTCTTACTGGCTTTTCCAACTGCTATATGAAGTTGCTGAATAATATGATGGAGAACATGGACTTTGTGGAACTCTAAGTGAACGATTTGGAAATGGAGATGTTATCCATAATGTTTGAGTTTCAGCTGATATTAAGGAGCAGAGAGACAAGGTGGATGTGGTGATGTCTTACTGGACATTTCAGTCATTTCAGGCCACTTCCATTCAATCTGCAACTTCTTGGAAAGGACCAGAAATAGTTTGTAAATAGTAATAGTCTTGTTGCCTTGCCAAACAAAGGGGAGGGGAGGGGGAGAGAGAGAAACTTTTAGTTTAATCCATACCAACTAAGTATTTAATCTAATAAACAACCTGAAATAATGCATTGTTGTTGTAACTGCGTTTGGTCCCAGGATATTAGAGCTCCTCCATGTTCTAGTTGTTTTAACTCTGATTCTATGGCAACAACATCTGAAATGTGGCCAAAGACCCAGTTGTATAACCCCTTGTTCATTATAACTTAGAGATGCCTGGGAACAGGCCACAGACATTTGTAATGAGTTACTCAGGTCAAAGCCCAAGTCTGTTGTTACTCTAATAATTCTATGAAGGTTTTTTAAACAAAAAAGGGCTGCCCCTCACTGGTATATAAGGAGTTCAAGCAACCCTGGGGAGGCTGCGTGGGAGCCAGCCAATAAGGCAAAGGCTTGTAGTGCCAGCCAATTAGGGGAAAGTTTATTGGAGAAGCCAATCAGGGCCAGGCTGGCCCATGTAAGAAGGGGCTGCTGAGCAAAGCAGAGGCAGTCTCTCCCTGGAGTTTGAAGAGGGAGGACTGGCTGCCCTGGAGGAGGGAGAAGAGAGAGCACTATGGTCTGAGTACTGCTGGGCGGGGCCAGAAGTGTATGAGTCAGCTCCCAGCTGACCGCTACCAGACTGAGGCCCTGATACAAGACCAGAGAAGGCGCTAGAGCTGCGGGGAAGTGGCCCAGGGAAACAGACGGCAGAGATCGGCGGTGACCGAATTGCTACTGACGCTGGTGGCTTGACCCTGTACTGCAGCCTGCCACTGTTAGCTCCCCCAGAAGGTGGGGGGGAGCGAACCAAGTGGAGCACAGCTGGAGGGCTGTGTCTAGAAGAGGACACCACAGTCCTGAGAGTGACACAGGTCCTGATGGCAGAAGCTATGGTGGCGAGATGCCACTAGATGAAGGTGCACCAGCAAACCCGAGATAATTCCCAGGATGGCCAGCAGAAGGCACTGCTGTGATGAGTGACACGCCCCATTACATGTGGTAGAGAATGCAGACATACGGTCATCCCTGATACACAGGGAAGATAGAGGATGGTGGGGACTATTGCCTGATATAGACGTTTGAGAGACTAAGGTACAGGTAAGGTGGAGAAAATGGAGTCAAAAGCCTTCTTTGTGGAGGGCTCTGGGGCCTTCCTGAACTGGACTCCAAAGTCAGTGCCCCTGTGGAAAGGGGCCAACAAGCAGCAAGGGCAGCTTCAGATCCTGCTACAGCAGGTGCTTACAGCCCAGCAGAGACAATGGGAGGCAAAGGAGTATTTGAAGACTTCAATGTTTGGACTAGCAAAGCAGCAGCTGTACCTGTTTAAGTTACTGCGGGGGGAGTTCTGTAACAATCGCAGGAAGCAAGAGGGGAATTCAGGCCCCAGGACCAGGAGGCCGGGAGAATGTTTCATCTGTAGGTGGCAGGAACACTTTAAGAGAGAGTGCCCCTACGGGAGCGAGGAACAGAGGTCTCATATGGAGAACAGGAAAGCAAGAGTCCAAGAGAGACCCCCTTTTGAGGAGAACAGGGAGGCACTGGGCATGTTGGACCTGTGGGCAACAGGGACATGTACAGAGGAAGTGCCCTCTGGGCTGTAGGGGTAAGGTTAACCCAGAGGAAGAGGCCAAGCAAAAGGAGAAGGACAATGAGAGGGCCATGGCCAAGAGGAGACAAAGGACATGCTTCCAGTGCCATGAAAAGGACCATATAAAAAGGCATTGCTCCCAGAGGAGAAGGGGGGGATGCCTGAGTGCCAGGCTCGGTCAGAGACTGCTCAGAGCGAGGGGGCAGTGAGAACCGAGGCCCTGATAGACAGCCATCTCCCACACCCAGAGGGGGTGGGGGGGTAGGGAGGGGATGGGTAAGATGAGTGGGGCAGAGAGGACCCAGAGAAACAGGGGGACCCACATGGGAGTAGGACAAGCTATGGTGGGAAGCGTGAGTGAGCTCCCAGCTGACTGCTGCCAGACTGTGGCCCTGATAGAACGGCGGAGAAGGTGCTAGAGCTGTAGGGAAGTAGCCAAAGGAAACAGACGGCAGGGGCTGGAGGTGATGCAGCGCGGGACTAGGGTGACCAGATGTCCTGTTTTTATAGGGACAGTCCTGTTTCTGGGGACTTTTTCTTATGTAGGCGCCTATTACCCCCCCACCCCATCCCGATTTTTCACAGTTGCTATCTGGTCACCCTACATGGGACTGCTGGTTCGCCCCCCTCCCCCTTTGGCCTTAGTTGCCACTGACACACGTGGCTAGACCCTGGACTGCAGCCTGCCATTGAAGCAAGTGGCTGGACAGAGGACTGCCGGCCCCCCCGAGTGGGGCACAGCAGGAGGGCTGTGTCCAGCAAATGACACCGTGATCCTGAGAGTGACATGGGTCCTGATGGCAGCAGCGATGGCAGCAAGACACCACTAGGTGAAGGCCCACCTGCAAACCAGAACTAATTCCCAGGATGGTCAGCAGGAGGCGCCGTGGTAGTGAGTGACACGTCCATTACAGATTAATAAAAGGTAATTAAGCAACTTCTGTGAATCAAGGAAGATAAATATATAGAACAGTTGTGAGATTATTAAAAATATAAATATATTTGCATATTATATTTGTGCTGAACTAGTGCCTAGAACACCATTTAGGCACATGTAAAGTCTAAACTCAATCAGGGACTGAGTCTGTGAATTTATAGTGCTTTAATAACAAATATGCTGTCCTCACTGGGCACTTATGTTGTACAGGTCAGTATCCATTCAGAAAATGGTGGTAAAGCTCTGAATGAGTGTTTAAATTTAGTATCATGTTGGCAGAAATTTCTGAAATTCAGTCAGGTTTCACTCACTAATACTTGCTCACTGCCCAGGTGAGAGCTACAGTGAAAATAAAGATTTTTCTTCCCCTTCTCTCTGCTTGCATCCAAAGTAACTTTACAGACTTGTCAAATGGAAATAGAAATTACCACTTATCATTACTTTATCAAGTCCAACTGACAAGGCTAGACAGAAACACAGTATAACTGAAGCTGGCCACTGTAAATTGAATACTTTAACACTCTGAGACAATTATTATGTAAATTTTCACTAGAAAAATGTTTTGTACAAGGTGTTTTTGTTTTAGGGGTTTTGTTTTGTTTTTGTTTGTTGCGGGCTTGTCATTAGCCTGATGCCAGGCGGGCACTGTATTCTCTGAAATATGATTTCAGCTAGGAAAGAATGTATAGACAAAAACTCAAAAGAAAATTGAAACTATTTTTCTTCTTTGCTCTTACTTAGTCTGGCATGCGTTTATAAGAATTAAAAGAGAGAATATTGTGTGTAGCCTACTTTTATGATCTCTTAGCTGCTATAGCAGGTTGCTTCCTAAAATGTTTTGCAGACAACCTTTGCTGCACTTAACTTTTCCTGTGCCATTATCCACCAGAAAGGGCAGTTTTACAAGGCAGTTGATAAGTCTAGAAGGTGTAAAACCTGGTAGCTGGCCAATGTACTGCCACTGGTTTCCCTTAATGTGTATAAAATGTTGTTGTTTGTTGTTATAACCACAGGGTTAAACAAATTGCAGCTTTTATTAATTGACTTTTGCTATAAACTGACTGAAATTATGCTTGCACTGCCCTCCTTTCTCATCATTTTAGAGACTCATTTTCTTTCAGTGCTTTTCTACAGAGTTTTGTTAGGTCTCTTAGCGATACTAATGGTCATAGTTTTGAAGTTGCACATTTTCAAAGATTTTATTACACATGGAGATTTTATTAATGATCATTTTTACCTCTAATATTTGTATGAAATACGATCCTATAGTCAGGAAATTCAGGAGAATGAAAAACAGATATAGGGATGGATTTTAAAGCAGAAGTTAACTTGTAACTTTTAGCGAGGAGGATTAACTTCCTTCTCTCTGTCCCCCAAAATACCAAGCATTTATTAGGACCCTGTATAGTGTTAAATATGCTCTATGCCAAATAACTAATATTCAGAATTGGCCCCATTCAGCCTAACCTCCAGTCCAATTCTGAATCTGAATCCTCTTCTTTATCTTCCCCATACCCGTCAGACGATAAAGGGTACATGTGAAAGGTAAGTCAGCTTGCAAAGATTTAAGACTCCCTTTTTTCCCCCAGGCCTAATAGAGGCCACTGATTATCTCCCAGGCCTCATCATAGCTCTGGGAGCAGCCTCTTTTGATTCTCTCACCTACACTAGACACCAGAACAGTGAGTTCTGATATTACAGATTCCACTTACAAACATACAGCTTCTTAAATTCCCTTCCTTACTTCTTATTAACCTAGAAACAGACCTACAGAATGCTGTGAGGAAGGTGAGGGAAAAAACACCAGGCACCTTCATCAGTTTTGCCCTGACAGAAAAATTCCTTCTTGATTCTCAAGTCTAGTAATTGGTCAGAACTGCAGCATCCTGGAAACACACTTCAAAGTACCGTATTTTCCGGCGTATAAGACGACTTTTTAACCCAGGAAAATCTTCTCAAAGGTTGAGGGTCGTCTTATACGCCGGGTGTCGTCTTATAGGGCGGGTGCTGAAACTTACGAGCCGGACTGGAGAATCTGCGGTCGCCGCATATGGTGGGGGGAGCTCAAAAACGGCCACGGCCGCATCCCCGCCCGATGACGAGGTGAGGGGGCGCCTCACCGGGAAGGTGTAAGTGAAGGGCGGAGCAAGCTGCAGGTGTCCGTGACGCCCGGGGTATGGAAAAAAGAGAGAGAGCGGCGCTGTGCCCAGAAAAACACGCCTCTTGCACCCGTCTGGCCCGCCCTTGTATCCTATTACCGTACCTCCTTCTCTGCCTCTCACATCTCACTCCTGAGGACTGCAGTGAAGCGGCGCAGGCGCGCATGTGCGAGATCTGAGAGGCAGAGAAGGAGGTAATAGGATACAAGGGCGGGCCAGACGGGTGAAAGAGGCATGTTTGCGCTACCGCTCTGATAGTCTTGGAGACAGGGAGGGCTGGGCAGGCAGGGAGAGCTGACCAATCCAAGCAGGCTTTGTATACAACAATCAGCCAATCACCGGTAAGGTACATCGCTTGCCGTGATTGGCTGGTTGTTGTATACCGGGTACCACATACAGCACCAGAATCTGTACCTGTTCATACAGTATAGCACCAGTACATACAGTACAGTATACAAATGTCCAACAGTCAAAACCCCATCATGGCTCCACCATCAAGAAGAAAGAAATATGAAGCCAGTTTCAAACTTAAAGTTGTAAACTTTGCCATGGAACATAATAACTGCGCTGCTGCAAGACAATATGGAGTAACAGAAAAGATGGTTCGGGACTGGAAAGCAAATGAAAAAGCATTAAAGAGTATGCCAAGGGGTAAGTATGCATTAAGAAGAGGCACCCCACATTGGCCAGAACTCGAAAAACATGTAGCAGACATGGTGAATGAGCATCGCCAAAACGGTTATGTAGTGACACGAAATAAAATACATTTGTTTGCACTTCAGTGGGCCAAATCTAACCCAGATCACAGCAACAGATTTAAGGCCACTGTATCCTGGTGTACTAGATTCATGGGAAGGCATAATATGGTACTGAGGCAAAAGACAAAAATTGCCCAAAAATTACCTGCAGATCTTGATAGCAAAGTAAATAGTTTCCATCGATACGTAATACAACAGCGCACTAAACATGGCTATGCGTTAAGTAGTATTGGAAATATGGATGAAACTCCAATGAATTTTGATATGGTTGGAAATAAAACTGTCCATCAAAAAGGTGAAAAAACAATTTTAATTAAAACAACAGGACATGAGAAGTCCAGTTTTACAGTGGTACTAGGATGCACAGCTGATGGTGCCAAACTGAGGCCAATGATTATTTTTAAAAGAAAAACAATGCCGAAATTCAAGTTCCCTGTTGGTTGTTTTGTACATGTGAATGAAAAAGGCTGGATGGATGAAGAAGGGGTAAAGCTATGGCTTGATAATATATGGAGCAGGCGACCAGGTGGACTTATTCAAAAATGTAGTCTACTGGTGTGGGATATGTTCAGGGCTCATTTAACTCCCAGCACCAAGCAAAGGCTTGCAAGACTAAACACAGATGCGGCAGTTATTCCTGCAGGGTTGACATCATTGGTACAGCCACTGGATGTGTGCCTAAACAAGCCATTTAAAGATCGCATTCGAGAACAGTGGAATGAATGGATGGTTAGCGGCGAAAAGTCATTCACAAAAGGAGGAAACATGCGTGCTCCACAGTTGGATGTTTTGTGCAAGTTTGTCATAAAAGCCTGGAATGATATTGATGCAGAAACAGTAATCAAGTCTTTCAAGAAGTGTGGCATATCAAATTCATTAGATGGTATGGAGGACGACTACTTGTGGCAAGATGAAGAGGAAGCCGAAGCTGAGACCACACCATCTGATACGGAATTCGATCCTGCCTTACAAATGTATCACAAGATGTCATTGATGTACTTATGATATCAGATGACGAACAGGAGGATTTTGAAGGCTTTTAAAGGGAAACTGTCACGCCAGCAAAACCTGTAAAAATACCGTAGCTTGCAGTTATGATGGGCATTGCTAACTCGCCAGGGACTTGCCCGGCACTTGCTCTCTCTCTATTGTTTGTTATCTTCCTCCTATCATCATCAGTTCCAGTTTGGTTGACAGCTTAGAAAACAAACAGCATGGCAGCTCCCATGGGTTTATTGTCTTATCCTTCCTTTCAGCTTTAGAGTGAATTAGGAAAAGTTTAATCCACTTGCACTGTTTTATGTTTACATGTTTGATGACAAACAGCCTTATGTTTATAAGTGACAGTTTTCCTGCTAAGTACCTGCATGTCATAAGCATTTGAATTAAAATTACCATATTGAAATAAAATCTGATGTTTTTTTAATTTTTATTTGGTGTGCGTTGGAAGAGGGGTAGTCTTATACAGCGAGTATATCCCAAACTCTATATTTTAACTGGAAAAGTTGGGGATCGTCTTATACGCCCAGTCATCTTATACGCCAGAAAATACGGTATACGTCCATTACAGGGCAGAGAGAGTGGGATGTCATCCATGGCAGAATGATTGTTGGATGCTCTGAGGGCTTCAGATACAGCAAGGAAGGGACTACAAGAAACAATCAGCCCTTCCCTTTCCTCTCCATAAACTAGCCAATGGCAGCAAGGAAAGGCAGTGGAACCTCTCCTCTTATCCCTGCCTACCTTGGCATGATTTCCATGTGCATATGGGGAGGGGAGCAGGAGGAAGACTCCTGTGCAGCTGAGTGAGCTGGCTGAGCTCACCCCTCCTTTCAGAAGCTCTATCTGAGAGACATTTTAAATTGCTAAAAGGTTTTGTGGACACCATTTTTTAGAATTAATGTTTTCCTTGTCAGGTGGGTATGCAGGAAAGTCCCACCCTGTCTCTGCAACTGTTAAGTCTTTTGGGCAGCTAACTTGATTTCAAAAGATTCTGTTATAAACAAACTCCTTGATTCTCAATCCTCACTCAAACATAGGAAATAACCATTCATTGTAAACAAGTTTAACTCATGGTATTAAGTATCTAGGGAGTTTAGGTAAGGATGTGATGTCTGTGAATGAAAGCACCCCCTATATTCATAACCTACACATTATTGTAATAATCTTTAGGCAAAATATTCCTCGTGAGGTATCATTTAAAACAAATTACTCAAGAATATTCATGATCAGTGTTATGCATGTACAAAATGCACATTGAGTTATGAACAAAAGCTGAAATTATGACTACAATATGTTTACCAGACAAGTCTGGGGAGGGGGTAAACCGATTTCTCAAAGACAAAGGACAAGCTGATGTCTCTAGCCAAGTGTCCTCAAAGTTGATTGGCAATCACCTGGCAAGTGGCCATTTTTGGGCAGCGAAGTGGGGGCAAGAACAGATCAATCTGCATTTTAGCAAACTGCATAGAACCTCTTTCACCATGAGACTCCATGTCTCTGTCCTCAGAGCTAGAATGAACTTTACCTAGGGGTATCCCTCAGGAAAATGCATTTTAAAGGGTGACTGAACTATATAAAAGTGACGGACAAAACACCTCAAAAGTGTGGGCACTCATGCTCTCACCCACCTTAGAGAACAAAGGAACCAGCCCCTTGACTCTGGGGACAGATCCTGAGCTGAGAATTTGGTCAGCCATGTTGCTGGGAACCAGTGGTAAGGATTTTATCTTGAATCAAGTCTAGCTTGTTAAGTTTTAGCTACTATGAAGTATTTTGTCTTTTCCTTGTAACCATTTTTGACTTTAATACTTTATAATTGTATTTTATTTTTAATCTAATCTAAACTAAACCAATGCTGTATTTAAACCAAACTCTATGGTAATTCCAGTTAAAAGTAGTAAACGGTTGAATATAGACCTTTTACAGGGGAAATGGACCTTTATATCTGAACTGTCCAGGAGAGGGCTGGAAAGTATAAAACACTCATTTTGGGAAAATTTGGGACTGGGGATATGTTGGGGTCACCCTGTGATGCTGTTGTAGATCCGGATGTGGCTGGTGTTACTCACAGGCTGCTGGGGTCACAGTTGCTGGGCCGGGCTTCAGCTATACACAGATGCTCAGGGTTTGACGTGCATGCTGGTTAGCTGTCTGTGAGCGGCCCATGTTGGGACCTAAAATAGCAAAGCATTGTGAGGCACCCAAGGTTGCAGAACAGGTGGTGACACAACTCTTTACTGGGCTAGATTGCATTTGCAATGGGAGGTTATAATCCCTTAAAGATCTTCTGACCACATGTGATATGCCCAGTAAAGTCTTATGAAAATATCTAGGGTCAAATGCTCTGTTCAACTAGCAAAAGGGAGAAAAACACACTCACCAACTGGGTATCTGGCCCATGAAGTTTCCTCTTATCTTCACAGATGACTGTTGTAATAACTGAGCTTACAAATTTAACTTAATTATAAGATCAACTGTAAAAAAGTGAGTGAAAGTGTCACAATAACCTGTAATATTAAGTGTTGATGGGAAAAGTTGCAAAAGGGAGACAGTCTGAATTAGTGCAAACAAAAGGGGCTTACATATATAATGAGAATATAACTCAAGGACTGTTAAGATCATGCTTAGTAAACAAGACAAGTGTGGCACCAGATATCAATGAGACAAAATTAGTGTGTTGGAAACTAGGCCTGATTAATGGACAAAATCTTGGGAGAATGGGTTATTCTGTCCACCACTCCCTTTTTGATTCCTCAAAGAAAGAGGTTTGGGGGAGAAAAATTGGCTACCGGAGCCAGCTTCACCATCATTGCTGTCACCCCACCGTCTCCTGGGACCCCAGACCACCTTCATCCTAATCCTGAGAGATGTCCTGATCGTAGTGGAACAGAGAAAAAGAGACCCAGATGACACTGCTACCTCTACAAGCTCTGGCTAGATTTTTAAAAATCTGGGATGTGAGACTTTGTCTCCCTTTCCAAATATGTCCTTATCCTTCTCTACCTTATTTCTTTACTTTGCTATCCTTTTCCTTTTTTCCTTCTGTCTAATATAGGGGTTAGATAAGATGACCCTTGTGGTCCCTTCTAATTCTATGAGTCTTGTTTAGCTGGACAAGACTATATATTTAGCTAAACTGCTGTAAGCCTGTGGCCGGAAAGAGGCAATTAATAGCAATGTCCTAAGCAGCCTGATGCTGGTACAAGTTTCCCAGATTTGATGTGGTTGATAAGACCATGTGCTGTGCCTGTGTTTCTCCAGCAGTGAGGTTGCAAGTGAGAATCAACTAGGGTGAACAGATGTCCTGATATTAACACATTTATCCTGTCCTGACCGCACATCGGTCGGACACCCTTTGTCCTGATATCGGGGACCGCTCCCCATCACCGCCAAAGTCCTGGGGCTGGTGTGGCAACGCTTCCTGGGGCAGCTCCTGGCGGCGTGCCCACCCTGTCAGCAGGAGCCTGCAGTGCTGGTGGCCCCTAGGCACAGAGACAGAGGGGGTCTCCGCATGTTGCACCGGCTCCCTCCTGCCCAATCAGAACTGAGGGGATGGGGCTTGCAGGCACCGGCAGTGGGGAGAGAGCCCTCCGCCCCCCCACCTGACCCGATCCTAGGAGCCAGAGGGACCTGCCGGATGCTTCCCGGGAGCCACCCCAGATAAGCACTGCCGGGACTCCCCACCTCGCCCCCCTGGCAGGTCCCTCTGGCTCTTAGGGTTGGGGCCCCATGCATGGTGCAGAGTACCAGAGAACGCCGCCCTGGGCTCCCGCCATCCCGGGAAGTGCAGTGAGCAGGCATGGTTGTGAGCTGGGGGAGAAGCCTGCCCCGAAGTGGCAGCGCAGTGCCACTGGGGGAGCCGCCTGGCTCCGAGCGACTGGAGGGGGCCCCGGCACCGCCCTGCCCCACCGACCACGTAGCTCCGCTCCTCACTTACTGTGTGGACAGCACCCTGCAGCGCACGGGCTCCATTCAGTGTTGACTGCCGCACGCGCCAGCAGGGTAAATAGCTCCCCGGCCCCCGCCACACCACCCCCACGCCAACAGCTGTGACCCAACGAGGGCGTTTGGCCGGGGATTGCAGCCTGCAGTGGCTAGAGGCAGGGAGGGCACTAAGGGGTTCGCGGCAGAGAGCAGGGGCAGGTGGTGCCTCGATGTGGGGCAGTTTCCCGTGTGCCTCCCCAACTATCTCCCGCAGCGGGGGGTGGGGGTGGTTATAAAGCCAGATGGGAGAGTCAGTGGCCACTTTGGGTGAGTCTGCACCACAGTTTTTAAGCGCAGGGTTAGTGGGACTTTAGTCAGATGAGCTGTGTTAGGGAGCCCTGGGCTGAGGGTGACGAAAGGTCCCAATATTAGAGGCTTTGTCCTATATAGGCAATAATTCCCCTCCCTCCCCCGCCTTCCCAAAAAAAAGTGCCATGATTTTTTATACTTGCTGTCTGGTCACCCTAGAATCAACACCAAGGACAGAAGCTGTAGTTTCTTCTTTGCTGTTCTTTTCTTCTCCTGTTGTGTGCATTTGTATTGTTTTGTCTTCTAGGAAATGGGATCAGACTTTACCAGTAGCAGTAATGACAACAGGTCCAGCTCATCTCAACTAACTTTTTCTCTTTTACCGAAAAGGGCAATTATCAGACTGTCAAACAATGAGGTTTCTCCTTCTTAAAAACTCCCTTCAACTAAAAGGAAAGGGAACAAGGGATGTTTAAAATGAAAGTCTTATTTAATACTTTACATGCCAAATTCCTTAACAGTTTTGCCTTCTCTTCTGCATCTTCAATAAACAGTTTAAAGGATTTTAATGATGTACTGAGCAGGCCAAGGTCTATGTATACCAAATCCCAGACCCTGTTTAACACTATTTAGTGTTGGAGAATGACTGGGCTAACATCTTTGATTCTTTGGGCCCTTTGTTCCATTTAAATTAATACAACAGGGCATTTTGGCTGTTAGAGATTAAACCACTTGAAAACAAATTCATAGACTTTTCCAAGTCTTATGAATTCAATAAAGTTCTCAAAACAAAACTATAATCTTTTTTGTGCCTCTCCAATATAGAACAGTTTGATATTGACAAAGTTTCCAAAAACACTTGATAAACTACACTTTGTATATATGAGATCACTGAAATGCAGCCACATCTGAAATGACAGGATCATAACTGATTGATGCTCAACACTTTGCATACTAATCATAGAAAAAATAATTTTTTACTAAGGATACCAGGGAAGAATCTTACTGCTATGAAATGTCTAATGCACATGAAAAACAGACAGGACCTCTGTTTCCAAAGTCTTATCTTAAAGTCCCTTTACTCCTGCCCTCCCCATCCCCACATTAATAGTGTGGAATTCAATTAATCTATCCAGAAAGTTGAAAAAATTATTCAATCCTGACAAAATTTTGAAACTGGGATTTGGGGGAGTCTTGATATCTCAAATTCTCTGCTTCGACAAGAAAACTACACCAGTTCATCAGCCAAATACTCAATTGGTGTCAATGGAACTATGTTGATTTACAACAGTTGAAGATTTTGTCTTAGGTTTTCTTGTGTTAATAAATAGGGCTATATTTAACACAGGAAACCGCTACTAATATTTCACTGTTCTATGAAAACTGGTGCAAAGTGTGCAGGCAACATGCAGAATGCATCTTGATATATTTGTACTCTTTATCTTTCCCTTTTCTACTGTACAAGGCTTACATACATTTTTAGTAAGTTATGTATATGAACTATCCCATAATTCCTGACTATCATAGTATGTTACAATTGGTGTTCTTGCCTATCTCCTCCTTCAATGTCTCTACCAAGGCATTTTGGATTTCAGTTATATCACATAAAAATAACAAAGGCAAAATTTACTTTGAGCTTATATTTAATTATATTTGAATCAATAAGTTTAACAGAATGTATTAAAATTTTGACTAAGAAATTGACATTCTGTTAACCTCAACTAGTGAACCTATTATTCAACATTGTAAAGATGCAGGCAATGCAGCTGCAAAATTGATCAATGATTTTATCACCTATTTTAGATTTATATATACAAAAGACATGCATTTAAACACAATGAGAGATTTCTGAACATTTGGAATACAGTAACTGACTTTGAATTAATTTGTCTTAAACAATTCCATAATGTAGGATTGATTAATACAACCCCATTTTACATCAGCTGAGATTTTATTTTATTAATGCTTTATATTAGATATCTCTTTTTATGCCTATTATGTCATTTGTATTATCTTTTAAAATTCAATAAGGATGTTAAATGAAAATGTAGAGTCTGCACCATAAAGTCTCTGACAGTTAAATGTAGATCATGAATCCTTGCATCTCTGCTTCCCCTGGTTAACTTGCATGGTGCAAACAGACCAGATAGGTAAGTCCTCTCCTTTAATGCACACATTCTTGTAGTAAAAGCACACTATTTAAACTGACCAATCATAAACAGCAACTAAATGGACACACAGTCAATAAACTAGATTTCCCCAAAAACCATGGGCCTAAGCCTTAAGGACAAAGCCTAACCTACACTCTCCTCTTCAAAGCACAAGACACTCCAGTGATTGACTGTGCTTTGATTAAAGAGCACTCCAAACTGCAAAACTTCCAGGATGGGAAACAACTTTTCTGGGACCATTAGCTGTACGTTTGCAAGATAAGGTTACATTTAACAATAGTGTATCTTCTCTTGGCTTTTCACCAGCTGCTGTGAGGTGTTCCAATCACTGGACGTGTATTTTAAGACTCGAGAGTCTGAACAGAGACCAGGCACTATCCCTATTTTAAGGCATCTTAGCATATTCTGAGGGTGAAGATCTTCTATCACCCCATCCTGAGAGTTGCAGCTGCATCGCCCACTGCCCAGTCCCTGAAACTAGTGCTGAGCAGTAAGACTACACCAGAGCTAATACATTCTTTCCCAGAACTCTACCCAAAGGTGTGAGCCTTTTGGTTTATCTATTCAAGGGGGCATGTGAGAGGTGAAACACATAAAATGGATACTTTGCACAGGAGTTTACAGCACTATTTTCCCTTGTTGCTTTTCTGCCCCAACAACCTGAATCTGATATGCTCTGACTCAAGAAAGTCATGACAAAATTCCAGTTTTGGTTTTATTTTCAGTCTCTCATAATCTGGTTCAGACAGAATATTAACTGGGGTGGGGGGGGACGACACAAGGAGTCCAGTGGCACCTTAAAGACTAACCGATTTATTTGGGCATTAGTTTTTGTGAGTAAAAAAACCTCAATTCTTCAGATGCATGGAGTGAAAATTACAGATGCAGGCATTATATAATGACACATGAAGAGAAGGGAGTTACCTCATAAGTGGAGAACCAGTGTTGACAGGGCCAATTCGATCAGGGTGCATGGAGTTCACTCCCAATACTAGATGAGGAGGTGTCAATTCCAGGAGAGGCAAAGCTGCTTTTGTAATGAGCCAGACACTCCCAGTCCCTATTCAAGCCCAAATTAATGGTGTTAAATTTGCAAATGAATTTTAGTTCTGCTGTTTCTCTTTGAAGTCTGTTTCTGAAGTTTTTTTTGTTCAAGAATAGTTACTTTTAAATCTGTTATAGAATGTCTAGGGAGATTGAAGTGTTCACCTACTGGCTTTTGTATGTTACCATTCCTGATATCCGATTTGTGTCTATTTATTCTTTTACGTAGGAACTGTCCGGTTTGGCCAATATACATGGCAGAGGGGTATTGCTGGCACATGATGGCATATATAACAATAGTAGACGTGCAGGTGAATGAACCCTTGATGATGTGGCTGATGTGGTTGGGTCTTCTGATGGTGTTTCTAGAGTAGATATGGGGACAGAGTAGGCAATGAGGTTTGCTACAGGGATTGGTTCCTGGGTTGGTGTTTCTGTGGTGTGTAGTTGCTGGTGAGTATTTGCTTCAGGTTGGGGGGTTGTCTGTAAGCGAGGACTGGCCTGCCTCCCAAGGTCTGTGAGAATGAGGAATCGTTTTCCAGGATAGGTTGTAGATCACTGATAATGCGCTGGAGAGGTTTTAGCTGGGAGGTCCATGATGGCCCGTGGTGTTCTGTTATTTTCCTTGTTGGGCCTGTCCTGTAATAGGTGATTTCTGGGTACCCGTCTCACTCTGTCAATCTGTTTCCTCACTTCCCCAGGTGGGTATTGTAGTTTTAAGAATGCTTGATAAAGATCTTGTAGGTGTTTGTCTCTGAGGGATTGGAGCAAATTTGGTTATATCTTAGGGCTTGGCTGTAGACAATGGATTGTATGATGTGTCCTGGATGGAAGCTGGAGGCATGTAGAGAAGTATAGCGGTCAGTCGGTTTCCGGTATAGGGTGGTGTTTATGTGACCGTCACTTATTTGCACTGTAGTGTCCAGGAAGTGGATCTCTTGTGTGGACTGGTCCAGGCTGAGGTTGATGGTGGGGTGGAAATTGTTGAAATCCAGGTGGAATTCTTCCAGGGCCTCTTTTCCGTGGGTCCATATGATGAAGATGTCGTCAATGTAGCACAAGTAGAGGAGGGGCGGTAAGGGACAAGAGCTGAGGAAGCGTTGTTCTAAGTCAGCCATAAAGATGTTGGCATACTGTGGGGCCATGTGGGTACCCATAGCAGTGCTGCTGACTTGAAGATATAAGTTGTCCCCAAATCTGAAATGGTTGTGGGTGAGGACAAAGTCACAAAGCTCAGCCACCAGGCGTGCTGTGGCCTCATCAGGGATACTGTTCCTGACAGCTTGTAGTTCATCCTTCTGTGGAATACTGATGTAAAGCGCTTCTACATCCATGGTGGTCAGGATGGAGTTTTCAGGAAGATCACCAATGCATTGTAGTTTCCTCAGGAAGAAGTCGGTGGTGTCTCAAAGATAGCTGGGAGTACTAGTAGCGTAATATTAACCTGAACTCCTGTGTCCAGTTTCAGTGGAATAATCATTCAATTCACTGTGATAGGCAGTATCCAGTCCCTCTCATCAGGCTTGCTAGATCTCACGTCTATGAAATACTCCTCAACCAGATTGTCTTTAATTGAATACATTAGATTTTTCTGCATTTGGGATCTGCAACATTTTGCAAAATGATTTTCTCCCCATTTATGACTGTTTCCCAAAGGCAACACATTGTTTGGGGCCATGCTCTGATTCACACCTTCTACATGGCTGTCTGTACCCAGTCTTCCCCCTAGCAATGGTTTTCATAGTGAGTGGTTCCACTCTTTCATTTGATCTATTCCAGCTATATTCTTTTCCACTTTAGTAGATGGATAACTCCTTCTCGTGAATTCAGCTCTTTGGATTGTGCTTCCACAGTTTCTGCTGCGCTGTATCTTTGGAGAGCCTATTCTATCCAACCTATCATAACTATTTGACCAGTCAAAAATCGTGCATGTCTGATGATAATTCCCATCATATAACACTAGATCATTATGGAACATAAATGGAAATTTAAGGTTTGTTGGACTGAATTTTCTCATGCATATTATGGGTGTAAATACCTGTTAAATTACTTAGTGCTCATTCACTGTGGAAACTCACAGCATTCAATAGCCCTCAGTTTCTCATTTCTTGCCTGAGGTGGATCTTGTCTATGGAAAAAACATTTACTGTACATTTCTCATTGTACCACAAGCAACAGCAACCACTGGAGTTGGGTTGAATCATGTTTATCATTCTAATGCCTTGAAATTCACCTCTTGGACTGAAAATTTTCCAGAGTTGGTCACCATCTGAAGGTTGTTTGTTTCTTTTTTAAAAAAATTGAAGAGAAGAATGGGGGGAAAATTTTTTTTTAATAAATTACCAAGAAATCCTTACATTTGTTTGGTTTTGTTTTTAAAAAATAGATCTACAGTTGAAATGGCTCAGTATAAAAAGTTGCAATTTGGCATTAAAATAATTCTGAAGTGCTTTGAGTATTCTGGTAATATTGATTTTGATTTAACAGTTATGAACCTTTTGAAAATCATATTGCATGTGCAATAGATTTTTCACAGGATTTTCTTACTTAGGGTACCTCTACAATGTACTCTTCTTTCAGTGGCTTGTATAAACAGCAGTGTAGCTAGTGAGGCATGGTTTAGACAAGTGAAGACATGCCTGAAGGTTGTGGGTATGTTCCAGAGTGCATACCCTGCATGGCTCTCTACTATCCCAAGTCCTGTCCCTCTCTACTTCGCTGGTATTAGCAGTGTAGTGTCCTGTTTCCACCCCACTACTGAATTTTTCCCCCAGGAGAAGTCTTAAGCAGTTGGGAAAGACTAGCCTTTCCCCACTGCCTGCCCACTTCCTGACCCTTTCTCTGCTGCAGAGAAAGAATCTGATAACGGGGAAAGGCTCTGCTGGCTCCCAACTCCTGAAGTCTTTCTGCCGCTTCAGGGAAAAACTCAGTGGCAGGGGGTTCAGCCTTTCCCTGCTGCCTCCCCCTGCCAGAGCCTTTCTCTCACTACAATGAAAGTTTCTGGCAGAAGGGAGCTGTGAAGTCTTTCCGCAAGTCTTCCCTCTGCAAGAGCCTTTCGCTAACACGTGAAGATATGCATTGCAGTATGGATGCAGCCTGCTTTTCACAGTAGCATGTAGCTACACATACTTCACACCACTATGTGTAGCTCTAATTTAAGGGTTTGTCAGAGTGAAATAAGGTAAACCAAATTACACCATTCTAATTGTGACGGTGTCCCCAAACAGTGTGTAATGCAGTTTAATTCACTTTTAATTTACTCCTTTAGTTAATTTGAATTAATTTTCCTGAGTCCCTGTGTAGACAAGCCCTAAGCTTATAAAGGTACACTGACAGGAAGAGACCTCCAGGGTCACTGAGTCCAGTCCCCTGCTCTCATGGATAATTCCGTTCATAAAATTATCAAGCTCCATTACAAAATTTAGCTTGTCTGCCCACACTACTTCTATATTCATAGATTCCAAGGCCAGAAGGGACCATTGTAATCATAGAACTTCCCCAAAACATTTTCTAGAGCATAACTTTTAGAATAACATCCACTGTTGATTTAAAAAATTCTGTTCCAGAACTTCACTCCCATAATGGTTAGAAACCTTCTCCTAATTTCCAACCTAACTTTATTCTTGCCCTGTTTTATATCCATTTGTTCTTGTGCCTACATTGTTCTTTAGTTTAAATTAGTTCTCCCTCTCGGGTGTTTACTCCTCTCCCTCCCCTCACTCTCCCCGCCTCCCCAATATATTTATAGAGCATAATCCTATACCCTCTCAGCCTCAATTTTGTTAGGCTAAATAAGCCAAGTTCTCTTTGTTTCCTTTTTTCAGATAGGATTTTGGTTCCCTGATCATCTTACTAGCCATTTTCTATATACATTAAAGTCTGAATTAATCTTTCTTTGAACATGGATGATCAGAGCTGTACATGGTATTCCAAATGAGGTCTTACCACTGTCTTGTATGGTGGCACTAATACTTCCTAGCTGTACTGGAAACACCTCACCTGATACATCCTAGGATCACATTTACTTTTTTATGGCCACATTATGTTGGTTTATAGTCATCCTGTGATTGATTAATAATACACCAGATTTGTCTCCTCCGTCACTCCCAACAGATGAGCCCCCGCCCCCCAGTTTATAGCAGAAATTCTTGTTGTTAGAGCTAAATACATGACCTTGCAGTTTGTAATATTCAATTTCATTCTACTTCTATCACTCCAGTCCTCAAGTCATCCAATTGTTCCTGTATAATATTCCAATCCACCTCTGTATTGTCTCCCAACTTTGTGTCATCAGCAAATTTCATTAGTACAATCTTACTTGTGCCAAAGTCACTAATAAAAATCTGTCACAAGACTGATCCTTGAGGAACTCTACTAGACTATGGCTACATTACAGAGCTTACAATGGTGCAGCTGCACTGCAGTAGTTCTGCTAGTGCAGATGCTCTACACTGCCAGGAGAGAGCTCTCCTGTTGACTTAATTACTCCAGCTCCCGCAAGCAGCAGTAGCTACGTTGGCAGGAGAAGCTTTCCCACCAATGTAGCTCTGTCCACACTGGCACTTAGGTCAGTGTAATTTGTCACTTGTGGGTGGTTTTTTCACACCACTGAGTGATCTAACTTATGGCAACTTAAGATGTAGTGTCTGCATAGCCCTAGTAATCTCCCTCCAGCCTGACAGTTCTCCTTTCAGCACAATTCATTGTCATCTTGCCTTTAGCCAGTTCCTTACCCACCTTACAATTTTTGTACTAATCTCCATCTTCTGCATTTTCCCTAATAATTTCCCATGTGGTGCTGTGTCAAGTTTTACTGAAATCCAGATTAGATCTACAACATTTTCCTTGTCTAAGAAGTCAGTTAGATTAATCTTTCTTTGATTAAAATATCTGGCACTATCTACTTTGGTAAACCCATATTGCATTTTATCCCAATTTCCATTTACCTCTGTGTCTTCAACTTTTTAAGAATAATTATTCTTAAACCTGGCATATTTGAGTTCAGACTCATGAGTCTAAAGTTGCCCAGATCACTTTTCCCCCTTCTTAAATATAGATACTACATTTGCTATTCTCTAGTCATATGGTACCATCCCCAATTTGAGAGATTTATTAAAAATCGTTACCAGAATTGCAATTTCATGTGTTGGTTCTTACAGTATTCTGGGATGGAGATTACCTGTTCCTCCTAGCTTGAGGACATTCAACTCTGAGCTTTGTTTCCACCTTGGATGTGGTAATTTCCATTTCTGTATGTGAAAGAATTGAAAATACAAAGACAGTACACATATCCATGGCTGTAAAAAATAATTCTGATCTTATCGAAGCTGGAGGATAATATGTAATTATATAATTAAAAATCCTATTTTCATGCATGCAAGACTGGGGCCTTAGTGCCTGTCTTTGTGGGCTGCTGACTTCCCTCTATTCAGCACTGACAGAATTGGGACCTTAGGGTAATTCTAACTCATATCTTTGATGGCCAGATGGGACTGTTAGGATAATCTAGTCGGATCTGCATAATAAAGGACTTAGAATTTTACCCAGTAATTCCTGCATTAAACCCCTAACTTTTGGTTGAGCTAGACCATATATTTTAGAAAAACATCCTATCTTGATTTAAAGAATGCATGTGATGGAGAACTTAAAATTTCACTTTGTAGGCTGCTTCAATGTTTAATATTAAAAATGTGCATCTTATTTCCAATCTGAATTTGTCTGGCTTCATCTTCCAGCCATTGGAACTTGTGATGCCTTTCTCTGGGAGGGTCATTTGAGGCATTGCAGCTGTGACAGAATCCAGAGTTAAGTATACCTGCCATGCAGCCCATAAAATGTTCAGGTTGTATATGGAGAGCCAGGGGAGGCACACTATAACCCAAAAGTGCAGCGACAGGATTAGGTCAAATTTATAATTTCTCTATGGTCCCCAATCCTGACCGGAGAGGGGCCATCTTGTAGGCAATTGGCCCAAAGGTCAGCATACTGCCATTGATAGTCTTTGCATGCTCCATAATATGCTGCTTCTGGGTGCGTTAATGGTTGTCCTGGGCAAAGGCCAGGTCTCATAGACTCATAGACTTTAAGATCAGAAGGGACCATTATGATCTTCTAGTCTGACCTCCTGCACAACGCAGGCCACAGATTCTCACCCACCCACTCCTGTAACAAACCCCTGACCTATGTCTGAGCTACTGAAGTCCTCAACTTGTGGTTCTCCAGCAAGTGACCCAGGCCCCACGCTGCAGGGGAAGGTGAAAAACCCCAGGGCCTCCTGCCAATCTGCCCTGGAGGAAAATTCCTACTCGACCCCAAATATGGCGATCAGCTAAACCCTGAGCATGTGGGCAAGACTCACCAGCCAGACATGGTCCATAAAATAGCTGGATGCTCCAGCATCTGTTAGTGCGAGTGGGGTACAACTTGCTTTGAGTGTGGCAGGAGGATAGATCTGGAAGAGGACCTGCAGGTGTGGTTGTTGTGATCTGGTTGTAAACCTTGCTGTCTGGGTCATGTCCAGCTGTGACCCCTCTATCGAGGCTGGATGGGGTGGATTCCCAGTACCGTAGTAGGTCTGGGCTTGTGGGGGCACCCTGAGGCAAAGTGGCCACTTTCTCCACAATACAGGTCAAGGCGCCTCTTGCTGCTGTCAGTTTGAACCCAGGACTAAGCAATTGGTGCACATGGGGGCCCTAAAGACTAGGCTGGGGACATGTAGCAACCTGTTTCCTCTCTAAGTGATGCTCAAGTAGCCGGTTCTTGATCTTAATGCAGAGCTCTACGTGGGGTAGTAACTTTGCAGAGGAGTTGACCCAGGCCAACTCATCCTTTATGGTGTACTTCAATCCCTGATGAAAATGGTATACTTGAGCCACCTCATTCCAGGTTGAATCCATGGCCAGGAGCTGGAAGTGGGCTATGGAGATGGGTTGTGATCCCTAGGTGAGGAATTGTAGGGCTGCCTCAGTGGCACAGGCTCAGTTGGGATCATCTAATCAAATGAATTCTTCAAAGCAGCCCAATGTTGGGTCTGCCTGCTCCAGGCATTGGTTGATGAACTCATTTAGCCTTTCTGGCAAGGGGATTTTCAGGCCATGCTCTAGGATGGCTGCCATGGCTATGTCCAAGGGTCCTGGAGGGCTCTGGACCTGAGCCTGGAGGGAGGTGTTCTGCAGCTGGGTAATTTGGTTCTGGAGAATGGACTCTGCCTCCAGGGCTACAGCACTCAGATTCTCCATCAAGGCCCTGGGGTCCAATTGTAATGGAGCCTGAGCAAACTGTTAGGCACTGCCTCTGATAATCAAGCCTAGTGGTTGGCGCATGGATCCCAGCTAGGCATAGGGGTTGGGCCTGAGCCAAGGGTAGTCTTAGAATTGAGATCCAGGGACAGGCCAGGGTCAACACTGAAATCAGAGTCTGTACATGAACCATAGCCAGAGTCCAGGTGCAGGCCAGAGGATGAAGCCAGGTGGTCAGAGTTGAACAATAAGCCAAGTCAGTACTGAACCCAGAGTCCAGATATGTGCCAAAGGCTGAAAACCAGATTGTCGGAGTCTGAGGTTTAGTGGGGGATCAGGAGGTGGAGGCAAGACTGGAGTGGCTCAGTGACGAGGCTGGAGTGAGGCTAGTGCAGGACAAGGACAAGGTTCAGGCAAGGCTAGTGCATGAACAGGCTGTGAGTCACTGGAGTCTGGTGTACTGTGAGGAAGCAGGATGGTTCCTGGCTGGGTAGCGCTATTGGTCAGACTGATCTGCAGCTCTGCTGGGATTATGGAGATACCTGAGCTGGGGGTCATTTGACCCAGGCTCTGCTCCGTGATAGGTAGCTGCTGCATGCCTGAGTGCTGACTCACTGCAGCAGCTAAGTGACCAGCCCTGGTTTGGCTGCGAGTTTGCCTCACGGTTGTGGTCTCCAATGGAATATTGAGCAATGTAACAGCTCAAGTAAATGCTCTGGGACAAAACAAGGTGATTATGAAAGTTGTGCCTCAAATTGCCACAACTACTTCTGCTGATGTTGAATGAGAATTTTCATCATTTGACTAGTGGACTCAAAGATTAGAAACCACAGGAGCAGATAGAACTTCAAGGTTTGTTTTATTTCTCAAGTATTTTAATTTTGAAGGTCTTGTAAGTGCACTCAGTGGTAATTGACTTGAGTTTTGATCATGGATTATAATTATTATATTTAAAATGTTGCATAAGGAAATTTAATATTGATGTGTTAACACAAAATCTGTGATTAGTGTATTAAAAAGTTTATATTTTAGTACTTTAATTTATTGAAACTCTAGACAACTTTTTAGTACTAACATTAAGTAATTTTGTTTTGTAGTGAGAAAGATGTTTGAGTTGTAAGAAAAACATTTTGAATAAAAATACAGCAATTATCTAATCCTGCAAATGCTTATATATGTATGTATCTTTAAGAATGTGCCTTATTGCAGTTAATGAGATTACTAACATGAGTACATTTACACATTTTTTTGTCTACTGCAGCTTAGTAAAATTCAAATAAGAAACTCTTCTAGTAGTGCCATTGTATTTAAATCTTTTAGAAACCAGCACTTATAATGTAGTTTATTGAAAATTTGTTTTGTTGCAATTTTAGATTAAAATTTATTAGGGCTGACAAGCAATTAAAAATATTAATTGCCATTAGTCGCACTGTTAAACAATAATAGCGCACCATTTATTTAAATATTTTTGGGTGTTTTCCACATTTTCAAATATACTGATTTCAATTTCAACGCAGAATACAAAGTGTACATTGTTCAATTTATATTTTTTTATTATAATTATTTGCACTGTAAAAATAAAATAGTATTTTTCAATTAACTTAATACAAGTACTGTAGTGCAATCTCTTTATCATGAAAGTTGAACTTACAACTATAGAATTATGCACAAAAAATAACTGCATTTGAAAATAAAACAATGTAAAACTTTAGAGCAGTGATGGGCAACCTGATTGCAGGCCGCAAGACATTTTGCTGACCATCTACATGCACGGCACCCCGCAGCTACCAGTGGCCGCAGTTTAAATCACTCCACTCTACATTTTACATCTGTATTGTACTTCCTAAACAAAACTACACATCTACAATTCCCAATTGTAAATTTCCTTATTCCTGTATAAATATTCATCTTATAGTGCTAATTACAATCTAGTAGTATTGTAGCTAATGTGGCTTTCATCCAGGATTATGCAAGTCTCACCAAGCTACTATATGTATAAGTGGAGGGGACTTGGGGAACAGAGTTTGGGAAAACATCCCTATTCAGGAGGAATATTAAGCACATGCTTAACTTCAATGTGATTAAAGTGCATGTGTAAAGTTAATGTGCTTCAGCATCCTTCCTGAATAGGGACGGACTTAAGTACATGCTTAAATGAGTTCATGAATTAGGGCCCATTATAATAGTATAAAAACAGAGTAACTCCATTATCATCAGTGAAGCTACTCCATTCAGTTTTTCATTGCTGTGCCTGGGAATGGAAATGTTCCCAAGAATTTTGACATGTAGATAGCTCTGTCACATCAATACAGGAATGGCTTATTATGTATCATATTGACAACGTGAATTTCCTGGTCATAATAACAATATATAATGTCTTTACTAAAATAAGGGTGGCTTTGAAGAATGTTTTATATAATCCATGATGGTCACAGAGCCTAAAACATATTTTAATTATAACTCTCACTGAATTTTTGTGCAAACATTTACAGTATTCATCAGATAGTCTGTATGCTGCCTACAGGCATTTAGGAAATAGTGTTAATATTGGAAAGTAAATTTTATTCATTTGCAAAATAAAACAGAAGAATTAAGGAGCACTAATCAATGCTGTGTTTCTGAGACTTGCAAGGGATATCACCTGTATTTGGGTAAATTTTGAGTCCGTTTGTAGTCAGTTGGGCAGCTCAGAACACTGTACAAGGCTTTGACAGTTTACTTCAGCTTAGTTTCAACTGGCTGTCTTGTTAAATTAAACACATGTAAAAATATATAAAAATACAACTGAGCCATGTAAAAACTGTATACCTCACTATATTGTATCTTACTGATATTGTGAATGGGTTAATGAATGATAAAAAGATTGGTGGTACTATTTGGCTTTATAAGAAATTAGTGAGGTGAGGGACACTTTTTGATAGCTCCAGAGTCTAACTCGTCATTCTGCACTATTTCTTAAAGGTTTCAAAAGATTGATACTCACTTTCAGGTCTATATGTAGAAAATTTAGAATAGCCTGTGGCTGCAATCTCTTCTATATTCACAAAAAGTACTTTTAGAAACTTCTGTTGTAACATGGTCAATTGTGCAAATACTCTGGCAACTATTAGCCTCTATGTACTCAAATAACCTTGTTACCATGTATGCACTCTCTCTGAATTCAATTCCCTGAATGCCCATAGTCACTTAAGGTGTGCATTTGCAAAGCACTGCAGTCTGTTCATGACAAGGAGGAACTGTTACTATTCACTTTACATTAAGGCCAATATATATGAGTATTATTATTTTCCAGATAAGTATGAAAGTCTGGCAGAGTTCCCTGGTGTTGAAGTGTAGATGGTTTCAAAAAGCCCACATTGTGCATCACAGAATAATGATGGAACATATTTGTGATAATATTCAAGTAACTTTCACAGAGCACATGAGATGTCAATTATTTTGGCATCTTGGAATTGATATGTAGTGCTCTGTGAGGCACAACATATGGGTTTGAAAGGTCAAGAAAGACAATCTCTCGCTACATAGAATTTTATTAAAAACATTCTTTTCTTCTCCCATCCTACCATAAAGTGACCCTGATTATTTTATGTTGTTAGTTTCTGGTTGATATTGATGGGCAATTCCTGAGCCCACTCTAGTAAATATCAGGTATTCTTGAGAGAAAGAACCCTGCTCCTTCAGAACAACAAAGAACTCTCTTTTTTAGATCATGATTCTACAAGGTAGTTAGCTACATGCCTAACTTTAAGGATGTGAGTAGTCCCACTGAGCTTAATATGGTACACATATGCTTAAAAATTTGCTGAATCAGGGCATATATCTACTCAATGAATAAATACTTTAGGGAATTTTAATTATTTGATTTATCTGATCATGACAGTCTTTAAGAGCATAATGCCTCTGGATTTAAAACCATTACTACATGTGGGCTGAAAAATAAAATAGGCAGTTATGAATATAATAAAGCACTTGCCAGAAAGTGTTCCAATTTGAAGCTTTCTTTGAATTTAAACAAGGTTATTTCAAGGTTATAATGCAAAGTAGTTTTAGCACAGCAGCACTCAAAATATACACTCCAAAACTCTTGAAAATGAATTAATAAATGTTGAAATAACTAACATTGCTAATTCCAAAATCCTTTGATTGCTTAATGCTGAGGAGAAAATAAGTAGACTTCAAAATACATTTTAGTAGTACTAAAGCTGGATCCTAAAAATTCTGAGCTGATATTTTGTCTCCTCATCCTTTGAATAAATGTAAGAATAGGTTAAAAATTATTCAGTAAGTAGTGACAATATGACATGCAGTAAAAGACAATCTCTGTAAATAAGAATTTATTTTTTTATCTGATTCCTATCAGTAAACCAGAGAGAGGGAGAATAAATAATCCAAAAGAATTTTTTTCAAGACGTGAAACATATCTTTCAAAAACAAAATCCAACCTCAATGTAAAAATTACCAGTGATGGAGAATCCATAATGATCAATGGTAAATGGTTCCAGTGGTTAATTACCCTCACTATTAAAAATTTACACCGTATTTCTAGTCTGAATTTGTCTAGCTTCAACTTTCAGCATTTGGATCATGTTATACCTTTCTCTGCTAGAGTGGAGAGCCCATTATCAAACGTTTGTTCCCCCGAGTAGGTACATATAGACTGTAATAAAGTCAGCCCTTAACCTTCTCTTTGTTAAACTTAATAAATTGTGATCCTGGACTTGTTCACTAGGGGTCTGTCACTGTCTGGAGTGGTTCATGTCCATGAGTGCCTTCCTCAGGGCAGACTGTCAAAAGCAGGGCAGACACCCCAAATTGGTGGTATGTTAATTAGATTTCACCAAACCAAAGTTTACCAAAGTGAACTCCCAAAGTACTACAATAGTCTTATAATGGAGTCACAGAAAGTTCCCTGAGACACTCCAGTCTGTTGTGCCACCCAGGCAAGCTGGACTATGTGATAAATGATCACTTACACCAAAAATCACAATATTTTCAAGTTACACCAGTCCCAAGAGACCAGTCAATCACGCAGGTTGATTTGCATCCTAGATCTCACGCTAAAGGAAATGCTGATAACTATAGAATTGGCTAACTAACAAAGGCTTATTAGCTAAGAAAATTGAATGAGTTATTGAGTGGTTAAAGCAGGTAAAATGTATGTAAAGTCTATAATTTCAAAACGTAGCAGAGATGTAGTAATCTGCCAGTTTCCCAAATGTCTTTTAAGGCTACCCAGAGTAACTCTGAGGATCTCCATCTTATTCAGTTATTCTGCCCTGTTAGAATCCAAACAGTCCAGAGATGAAGAATTATTCCTTGTGTCCATATTTATAGCTTCTTCTCAGATAAACCAAGTGACCACAACAGTTTCCACACTGGCCTCTTCTTCATTAAGTGCTGGAGGAGGGAGAGGAATGCACTGAACAAAGTTTTGAACCTTGATCTCACACAATGGCTCATTTGCATTTAATAAACAGGATTTAACATAATCTTGTAAGAGACCATCATTTGCATTACACAAGACATCTTTCTCATTTGATGGGTTATTTAATTACAGGGGTATATACAGTGTGAATGTTTGCTGTTACGGTATAACATAGGGTATAGCTGAGTGAGAATAATACATGCAGCATATTTATTTTGATAATGCTAACACACAGGTAAACAAGACTGGTTTCCAGCTGTGCATTTGTAAGCATTCAGTGAGGCATCAGAGCTTGGAATGAACTGGCACCTGGTCTGCCAGCATGAAAATGGGTATGTCTACACTGCAACTGGGAGCAAGCTTTCAGCCTGGGTATACAGACTCATGCTAGCGGTGTTTGAGCTAATGCACTATAGATAGCAGAGTGAATGTTGTGGCTTAGGCTCTTAAGCTCACATGACCCCCTACACTTGAGAGCCTGAACTTCAGAGAGAGCCACAATATTCACACTTTATTTTCACTGTACTATCTCAAGCCCCACTAACATGAGTCTGTCTCCCTGAGCTGGGAGCATCCCAGCTGCAGTACAGACATACCCTATGTGGCATATTTTCTAATCCTGTTATCATTCTTGTCTCTTCTCTGAACCCTTCCCAATTTATCAACATCTTTCTTGAATTGTGGACCTCATAACTAGACACAGTTGTGCAGAAGTCCAGTAACGGTTGAAACAATGCCAAATAGGGAGGTAAAATAACTTCTCTATTCCTACTCCTAACCCCCTGTTTGTGCATCAAAGATCTCATTAGCCCTTTTGGCCACAGTGTTGCACTAGGAGCTCATGTTCAGCTGATTATCCACCATGACCCCAAAATCTCTTTCAGAGTCACTGCTTCCAGGATAGAGTCCTCCATTCTGTATGTATGGCTGACCGTCTTTTTTCCTAAATGTATATGCTTATATTTGGCTATATTAAAAATGCATATTGTTTTCTTGTCCAGCTTACCAAACAAGCAAGATAGCTCAGATCTTTGAGCTATCTTTTCATTATCTACCATTCCCCCCAATGTCTGAGTCATCTGCAGACTGTATCAGTTATGATTTTTTTGTCTTCTACTGGGTTATTGATGATGATATTAAATAGCATAGGATCACAGACTGATCCCTCTGAGATCCCCCCCAAGAAACAACACCCAATCAATTATGATTCCCCATTTAGTTATATATTTAATGTGTGCCATGTGAATTTTTAATTCTAGTTTTTTAATCAAAATGTCATGCGGTAACAAATCAAATGCCTTACAGAAGTCAAAGGTAACAGTGTTGATGTAATACACTTAATCAACCAAACTTATAATATCATAAAAACTTCAGGTTAGTTTGGCAGGATCTACTTTCCATAAATCCATGTTATTGACATTAATTATATTATCTTCCTTTAATTCTTCATTAATTGAGTCCCATATCAGCTGCTTCATTATCTTGCCCAGGGTCGATATCAGGCTGATGAGCCTATAATTACCCAGGTCATCCTGTTCATCCTTTTTTATATATTGACACAACATTAGTTTGTTTGCAGTCTTCTGGAACTTCTCCAGGGTTCCAAGACTTATTGAAAATCAAAATTAATGTTTCAATGAAATCATCAGCCAGTTCTCTTAAAACTCTGGGATGCAAGTAGTTATCTGGACCTTCTGATTTTCATATGTCTAACTTAAGTAGCTACTCTTTAACATCGCTCTGAGATACTAGTGGAATCATAGAACTGAAAGGGACCTCGAGAGGTCATCTAGTCCAGTCCTCTGCACTCAAGGAAGGACTAAGTATTATCTAGACTATCCCTTATGTATGTTTGTCCAATCTGGTTTTAAAAATCCCCAATGATGGAGATTCCACAACCTCCCTAGGCAATTTATTCCAGTGTTTAACCACTCTGACAGTTAGGAAGTTTTTCCTAATGTCCAACCTAAACCGCCCTTACTACAATATAAGCCCTTTGCTTCTTGTCCTATCCTCAGAGGTTATGAACAGTTTTTCTCCCTCCTTCTTGTAACAGTACTTGAAAACTGTTATCATGTCCCCTCTCCATCTTCTCTTCTCCAGAATAAACAAACACAATGTATTCAATCTTCCCTCATAGGTCATGTTTTCTAGACTTTTAATCATTTCTGTTACTCTTCTCTGGACTTTCTCCAATTTGTCCAAATCTTTCCTGATATGTGGTGCCCAGAACTGGACACCATACTCCAATTGAGGCCTAATCAGTGTGGAGTAGAGCAGAAGAATTACTTCTCATGTCTTGCTTACAATACTCCTACTAATACATCCCAGAATGATGTTTGCTTTTTTTGAAACAGTGTTACACTGTTGACTCATATTTAGCTTGTGGTCCACCATGACCCTCAGATCCCTTTCCGTAGTACTCCTTCCTAGGCAGTCATTTCCCATTTTGTATGTGTGCAACTGATTGTTCCTTCCTAAGTGAAGTACTGTGCATTTGTCCTTACTGAATTTCACCCTGTTTATTTCAGACTATTTCTCCAGTTTGTCCAGATCATTTTGAATTTTAATCCTATCCTCCAAAGCACTTGCAACCCCTCCCAGCGTGGTATCATCCGCAAACTTTATAAGTGTACTCTATGCCGTTATCTAAAACATTGATGAAGATATTGAACAGAATCAGACCCAGAACCGATCCCTGCAGGTCCCCATTCATTATGCCCTATCAGCATGACTGTGAACTACTGATAACTACTCTCTGGGAATGATTTTCCAACCAGTTATGCACCCACCTTATAGTAGGTTATATTTCCCTCGTTGGTTTATGAGAAGGTCATGCGAGACAGTATCAAAAACATTACTAAAATCAAGATATACCACATCTGCTGCTTCCCCCCACACCCATAAGGCTTGTTACCATGTGAAAGAAAGCTATCAGGTTGGTTTGACACGATTTGTTCTTGACAAATCCATGCTGACTGTTATTTATCACCTTATCTTCTAGGTGCTTGCAAATTGATTGCTTAATTATTTGCTCCATTATGTTTCTGGGCAGGGCCACCCAGAGGATTCAGGAGGCCTGAGGCAAAGTGGGGGAAGTGCGGCGCTTGTACTCACCCAGCGGCGGTCTGGGTCTTTGGTGGCATTTCGACGGCGGGGGGCCCTTCAGTCGCTCCGCATCTTCGGCAGCACTGAAGGGGCCCCCGCCACCAAAATGCCGCCGAAGACCCAGATCGCCGCCGGGTCAGGGCTCGCGGGGCCCCTGCGGGGCTCGGGGCCTGGGGCAGACTGGCCCACTTGCCCCCCCCCCCCCCCCCGGGTGCACCTGTTTCCGGGTGCAAAAGTTAAGCTGACTGGACTGTAATTCCCTGGGTTGTCCTTACTTCACTTTTTATAGATCAGCACTCCTTTTCCAGTCTTCTGGAATGTTTCCCGTCTTCCATGACTTTTCAAAGATAATTGCTCATGGCTCCGATATCTTCTCAGTCAGCTCCTTGAGTATTCTAGGATGCATTTCATGAGGCACTGGTGATTTGAAAACCTCTAACTTCTCTAAGTAATTTTTGGCTTGTTCTTTCCCTATTTTAGACTCTGATCGTATATCATTTTCACTGGCATTCACTATGTTAGATGTCCACTTGCCACAAACCTTCTTGGTGAGAAATTGAAACAAAGAAGTCATTAAGCACCTCTTCCATGGAAAGTGTCATCATGTGACATCTCTTTTTTTCCAACTATAGAAAAAAATCATACACTTCTGCCCTTTCTGCATTATTAGTGATAAATCTACCATATTCATCTAGTAATGGACCAATACCATTCTTAAAATTCTTTTTGTTCCTAAGATACTTTAAAAACTCCTTATTGTCCTTAACTCTCCTGGCTATAGATTTCTTTGTCTCTCCTTTCCGTATGAATTTTCTATAATTCCCAGCTTCTGACTTATATCCGTTACTATTGACTTCCCCTTTCTTCCATTTGTTTTATATAGCTATCTGCTTTGACTTCCCCTATAAACCATATAATCTTCTTCCTTAGTTGTGGTATTATGGCTTTTGGGGTATCAAGTAAAAAATGTTCTTAACCAATTCCCAATCATCATGCACAGTTTTACCTGATTACTTTCTTCCTCAGAGCTGATTTGGCTCACAGTTGTTTTCAGTTTTGTGAAACTGGTCATTTTAAAAGACCAAGTATTTGTGCTACTCATTTGGACTTTCTTCTGTTTGCCCATAAAAAATGTGATCAAGTCATGAGTACTTGCACCTAAGCTACTATAAATGTTTAGTTCTGTTTAGTTCTGTGGTCGGTCTCCTTTTATCTGTCAAGGTGAGGTATAATATAGAATTCCCCCTGTTGAATACAACCCTTCTTGAGTTAGGAAATTGTCATCTATAATATTTAGAAATTCCAAAATTCATGGTGTTACGTAGTGTTGAACAGAATCATTTCAGTCCACCTTTTATTAGACATCTCTTCTAAAATGCAGAAAGTAAAGAGCAACAGGGCACTGACAGATTGACTCCCATTTAAATTTGTAAGGGGTTCCAGACTTTGGGGCCACACCCTGCAATTCTTACTCAGACGAAACTAGAGAGGCAAGGTGGTTGAGGTAATATCTCTTATTGGATTAACTTCTCTGGAAAGAGACAAGCTCTGAGTAGCTCGAAAGCTTTTCTTCAGAGTCTGGGAAAAGTGCTCAGAGTATCACAGCTAAATACAACATGGGACGTATTGTTTAGCATAAGTAGTTAATACATATTGTAAGAGACCATTCAAGGTGAAGTGGCCAATTAACACCTCTGCAGTCATAGGACAAAAAACAGGGTTAGCAGATTCCAGATTATTGTTATAAACCACAAATCCAGTGTCTGTTTTAAGACCATGATTTTTAAAGTCTAGCAAAATTACGAATTTAGCCTCCCAGGCTTCTCTTTGTGTTGTGCAGGTTTCTTTTGAAGATGAGGACTGAGAGATCAGATATGGAGTGATCACTTTGTGAAAAGTGTTCACCTATGAATTATAGCATGTTTTTGTCTTCTATCATTTTTCTGCATGAGTTCATTCAAGTGTGTAGTGACTGGTTTCAACAAATGTAGTTGTTATTGGGTCATTTAGTACACTGAATGAGGTATACCACATGTTGTGATAGGCATATGTAAGACCCAAGGATTTTGAAAGGTGTGTTATAGGGGCAGTCATTGATCATTGTAGCAGTGGAGATACGTCTGCAGGTTTTGCATCTATTGTTCTGGCAGGGTCAGGTGCCGCTTTGAGTTGGTATGTCTTGTTCTGCGGAGCTTGCTTCTGATAGTGAGTTTGGCAAGGTTGGGTGTTTGAAGAGGCGGGTTGGGAAAGATTTCTTTCAGGATGTGGTCCCCTTTAAGTACGGATTGTAATTGTTTGTTGGTACCTTGTATGGGTTCCAGTGTGAGGCAATAGGTGACAAGTAGGAGCATATAGTTGGAGGGCAGGGTTTCTGTATTGAAACAGGTATTTGGGAGGCTCATTCCATGATGCAATCTACTTCTCTTGTTTGGTGAAGGTGGTTTTAAGTGTCCTAAGGTGTATATCTCATACTTTCTCCTCGGAGCATATTCAATGAATCTGAATGCCTAGCTGTAGATAACCGATTTCTTGGTATGTTTTGTATGGTTACTGGTAAGTGACCTTACTGGTAGGTAAGTGTGGTGATCCATTGGTTTCTTGTATATAGTTGTCTGCAGGGTTCAATTGTTGTAGCTGATCATGGTGTCCATGAAGTTGATACTGATGCAGGAGTATTCTAGAGAGAGTTTGATGGAAGGGTGGCAGTCATTGACGTTGTGATGGAAATCTCTGAAGAAGTTTAGGAAGTCTGTCCAGAGGATGAAAATATCATTGATATATCCCAGGTATATCATTGGGTTTGTTGTGCCTCTCTCTGGAAAGTCTACCTCTAAGTGAAGAGATTGGCATTTTGGGGAGCCATCCTGGGGAGCCATGGCTGTTCCTGTGGTTTGGAAAAAGTGTGTGTTGTTGAATATAAAATTGTTATGAATGAAGATGAAATGGATGAGGTTGGCAATGTGTTTAGGGTGGATATCTGAGTATTGTCCATTGTCTTGCAGATATTTGTTGCAGACAGCTATGTCGTCCTAGTGAGGGAAGTTGTTGCAGAGGGAGGTGATGTCTATGGTGGGAATGATAGTGTTCTGAGGAAGGTTGTTAATGTTGCAGAGTTTCTGGAGAAAATCGGTTGTGTTCTGGAATAAGCTGGACTTTTTGTGTGATGAGTGGCTTGAGGATGGTTTCTATGAACCCTGATATTCCTTCAGTTAGGAGTGCAATGGCCAGATATGATAGGGATGCCTGGGTTCCCTTGTTTGTGTACCCTTGGAGGCATGTAGAAGATATCTGGGATGGGTTTGTGAGGAATGAGGTTTTGGAGTTGTTTGGGAAAAGATTTGATGGTATACTTAAATTCCTGGGTGAATTGTGGTGTGGGGTTATGTTTGAGTTCTTTATAGTAGAAAGTTGTTGATTTGCCTTGTTAACATAGACATCCTGGTTGAGAATTATGATGGCACCCCCTTTGTCTGCTTGTTTGATTGCTGTCGGATGGATGGATTTCAGGGACTTCTTTGTCTTGTGACTGCAGTGGTGTTAATTGACCACTTCACTTTGAATGAATTATAGAATCATAGAATATCAGAGTTGGAAGGGACCTCAAGAGGTCATCTAGTCCAACCCCCTGCTCAAAGCAGGACCAATTCCCAGCTAAATCATCCCAGCCAGGGCTTTGTCAAGCCGGGCCTTAAAAACCTCCAAGGAAGGAGAGTCCACCACCTCCCTAGGTAACACATTCCAGTTTTTCACCACCCTCCTAGTGAAATAGTTTTTCCTGATATCCAACCTGGACCTCCCCCACTGCAACTTGAGACCATTGCTCCTTGTTCTGTCATCTGCCACCACTGAGAACAGCCGAGCTCCATCCTCTTTGGAACCCCCCTTCAGGTAGTTGAAGGCTGCTATCAAATCCCCCCTCATTCTTCTCTTCTGGAGACTAAACAATCCCAGTTCCCTCAGCCTCTCCTCATAAGTCATGTGCTCCAGACCCCTAATCATTTTTGTTGCCCTCCGCTGGACTCTTTCCAATTTTTCCACATCCTTCTTGTAGTGTGGGGCCCAAAACTGGACACAGTATTCCAGATGAGGCCTCACCAATGTCGAATAAAGGGGAACGATCACGTCCCTCGATCTGCTGGCAATGCCCCTACTTATACAGCCCAAAATGCCGTTAGCCTTCTTGGCAACAAGAGCACACTGTTGACTCATATCCAGCTTCTCGTCCACTGTGACCCCTAGGTCCTTTTCTGCAGAACTGCTACCTAGCCATTCGGTCCCTAGTCTGTAGCAGTGCATGGGATTCTTCCGTCCTAAGTGCAGGATTCTGCACTTGTCCTTGTTGAACCTCATCAGGTTTTTTTTGGCCCAATCCTCTAATTTGTCTAGGTCCCTCTGTATCCGATCCCTACCCTCTAGTGTATCTACCACGCCTCCTAGTTTAGTGTCATCTGCAAACTTGCTGAGAGTGCAGTCCACACCATCCTACAGATCATTAATAAAGATATTAAACAAAACCGGCCCCAGGACCGACCCTTAGGGCACTCCGCTTGAAACCGGCTGCCAACTAGACATGGAGCCATTGATCACTACCCGTTGAGCCCGACGATCTAGCCAGCTTTCTATCCACCTTACAGTCCATTCATCCAGCCCATACTTCTTTAACTTGCTGGCAAGAATACTGTGGGAGACCGTATCAAAAGCTTTGCTAAAGTCAAGGAATAACACATCCACTGCTTTCCCCTCATCCACGGAGCCAGTTATCTCATCATAGAAGGCAATTAGGTTAGTCAGGCATGACTTCCCCTTCGTGAATCCATGCTGACTGTTCCTGATCACTTTCCTCTCCTCTAAATGTTTCATAATTGATTCCTTGAGGACCTGTTCCATGATTTTTCCAGGGACTGAGGTGAGGCTGACTGGCCTGTAGTTCCCCGGATCCTCCTTCTTCCCTTTTTTAAAGATGGGCACTACATTAGCCTTTTTCCAGTCATCTGGGACCTCCCCCGATCGCCATGAGTTTTCAAAAATAATGGCTAATGGCTCTGCAATCTCACCCGCCAACTCCTTTAGCACCCTCGGATGCAGCGCATCCGGCCCCATGGACTTGTGCACATCCAGTTTTTCTAAATAGTCCCGAACCACTTCTTTCTCCACAGAGGGTTGGTCACCTTCTCCCCATGCTGTACTGCCCAGTGCAGCAATCTGGGAGCTGACCTTGTGCGTGAAGACAGAGGCAAAAAAATCATTGAGTACATTAGCTTTTTCCACATCCTCGGTCACTAGGTTGCCTCCCTCATTCAGTAAGGGGCCCACACTTTCCTTGATTTTTTTCTTGTTGCTAACATACCTGAAGAAACCCTTCTTGTTACTCTTAACATCTCTTGCTAACTGCAACTCCAAGTGTGATTTGGCCTTCCTGATTTCACTCCTGCACGCGTGAGCAATATTTTTATACTCCTCCCTGGTCATTTGTCCAATCTTCCACTTCTTGTAAGCTTCTTTTTTGCGTTTAAGATCAGCAAGGATTTCACTGTTTAGCCAAGCTGGTCGTCTGCCATATTTACTATTCTTTCTACACATCGGGATGGTTTGTTCCTGCAACCTCAATAAGGATTCTTTAAAATACAGCCAGCTCTCCTGGACCCCTTTGCCCTTCATGTTATTCTCCCAGGGGATCCTGCCCATCTGTTCCCTGAGGGAGTCAAAGTCTGCTTTTCTGAAGTCCAGGGTCCGTATTCTGCTGCTCTCCTTTCTTCCTTGTGTCAGGATCCTGAACTCGACCATCTCATGGTCACTGCCTCCCAGGTTCCCATCCACTTTTGCTTCCCCTACTAGTTCTTCCCTGTTTGTGAGTAGCAGGTCAAGAAAAGCTTTGCCCCTAGTTGGTTCCTCCAGCACTTGCACCAGGAAATTGTCCCCTACATTATCCAAAAATTTCCTGGATTGCCTGTGCACCGCTGTATTGCTCTCCCAGCAGATATCAGGGTGATTAAAGTCTCCCATGAGAACCAGGGCCTGCGATCTAGCAACTTCTGCTAGTTGCCAGAAGAAAGCCTCGTCCACCTCATCCACCTGGTCTGGTGGTCTATAGCAGACTCCAACCACGACATCACCCTTGTTGCTCACACTTCTCAACTTTATCCAGAGACTCTCAGGTTTTTCTGCAGTTTCATACCGGAGCTCTGAGCAGTCATACTCCTCTCTTACATACAACGCAACTCCCCCACCTTTTCTGCCCTGCCTGTAATGGTTTCTTACAAAATGTGTGAATTACCTATGCTAATCTGTTCCATTTGGATTTAGCTGTGATACTCTGACTACCTTTCCCAGACCTGATGAGCTTCTCTTTCAAGAAAAGAAGTTTGTCCAATAAAAGATATTACCCACTTTGTGTCTCTAATGTCCTGGGACCCACACAGCTATAACTACACTGAAATCAGACAAACCTCACAGTCATTTCAGTTTCAAGACTGAAGGCCAAATGCTGTCCTCCTTTCTTTCCCCGTCACCCTTTCCGGCTATTCAAGCCCTTGTCTTAGCCCATGTCTCGTAAGACACTTTTCCCACCATTGCTACCACTGGTTTCATTCCATTAGTAGTAACAAGAGTGGGAGTGCTGATATCTGACCACATTCTTATTATTCTTTCATCCAGACCTGCTCTGAGCATGGTTAAAGAACACGAAGGTACAAAATGACATTGCTCTTTCTAAGCTCGTGGGAATTTGCTACCATTGGTGGAGTGGTAGCAATAGTGAAAGGTTTTAAGGAAGAGAGTCGAGGGTATGTAATGGCTCTAAGCAGAGGTTCTAAGAAGTTCTCCTCCTCCTCCTATCCTATGTCAACCTACTAGCTGTTAGAGAGGCCTTGGCCTACCCAGAGTGTCAGGCCTATGGATACCGTGGACATTCTTTTGGTCCTCTAACCACAATATAACCTACATGCTGCTCCAGCGTTTGACCTTGAATAAGGACTGCAAGGTTCAGCCACTAATTCATAGTCTAACTGGTGTGCATATATGAAAGAATGTGAAAGTTAAGGTATAAGCACTCCTAACTTTTACCTATCCTGGAGGATGGGGGAAACCTGACTAACCCAACTTAGAAGAAAAAAAAATATTTAAAAGGTGCCTACACTTATACTGCAACCAGGGCTGTAGTTCTCAGCTCATTTAGATGTTTCCGTGCTAGTTTTAAGCTAGTCAGCTCTCTAAAAATAGCAGTAAAGTTGCAATAGCATGGATTTCAACGTGGATTAGAAATGAGTTCATAGCCGGGATCCAGATGAGCTTTACAGGTGGTGCTGAAGACTGTGCAACTGTGCGCTCACTACTATTTTTAATGAGCTAGCTAGATTAAAGCTAGCATGGGTATGTCTATGTGAACTGTAAATTACACCCCCAGTCTCAATATAGCCATAGCCTTAGTGTTGTGCTCTTTGGTGTTGGTTCATATGTGGCAAGATATCACCCGGTAAAGCCTGTGCAAATACTTATCAAAAGGCAAGATAGTGGTAAGGAGAAGTGGGGGGGCAGCAAACATGAGTACAGAATATTTGAGAGAAAGAGAGTAGAAACATTGAGGGTGAAATTCCACCCTCACATTCTAAGCAATGGTGTTTCATAGAGGGCATTATGAAAGCATTGTGGGCAGAAAGGAATTTTCCTCCCAAACTGGGAGGAATGCAGCACTGTAAACTTAATCCTTCCATGTTGCTATTATATTTCCATAAACTGGCATAACAGTAGCTACCACTATGCAAATTCTATACAGGCTGTGGTGGCCATTCATTCTGGGTATTCTAGCCCCTCATCCAACCCAACCCAAGCCACCTCTATGTAGCCCTGATCAATCTCCCTTTAAAGTCAATAGAACTATTTTCATTGATTTCAGTAGAAACTGGATTAAGTCCTATGCTGGCAAACTATCCACCATATGGTCACTCTCATTACTATTATTATTCTGCTCAATTAAAAGTTACCCTTTGTTGATCGTGCTGTTTTCCTTTTTGAAATGGTTAGTTGTGAAGAACACAGGTTTTAGCTATAAGAGTCTTAGATAACTGCTAAACTAAAAGCTTGCTTTTAGAAATGCAATGAGCGAAATGCAATTATGCTTATCCAGGAAATATAACTGTATGCATACAATCAACAAAACTTGGACCCTAGTTCAATGAGTGCTCCATGTTCACTTTCCTTTGTTTGCAAATTGAAATACTTTCTGCTACTAGAACAGAAAATCAATTTATAAGATGCTTTTATAGATCAGTACAAATGAAAAGTCACTTACATTCAGTCCTCTTGCTGTGCTACATAAATGTTGATGCATTGGTTTTTTTTGTTTGTTTTTTTAAGGGCTTACATTCTGGAAAAAAGATCATTTTTCATTTAAAAAAATCTGTTCAATCTGTTTTGTTTTTTTTTCCCCAGAACATAAAAAATATTTTCTCCTTTCCTTGGAATCTTTAAGTAACCATTTTATAAAATGTGTTTATTATATGGTTTGTATCTAAGTTAAAACGTTTTCTACTGGAGGATTAAAGTAATATTAAGGGGTCACTAATACAAACTGATTGGTGTTAAATTGGAAGCTTTGTTACCATGTTTTAGGAACAAATGAGTGAGGCAAAAAGTAGTTACTCAGATCAATTTCTTATTGCTAAAACAACTTGAAAAACCTTGCATATTCACTGGTAGCCATTTAAAGTAGTTTAAAAGCAACAGTTTCCACTCTATTTAGAACACAAGATAACTATAGCAGCTGTGTGGTAAGTCAGCAACTATTGACTTCTAAATGGATTCTATTGAACGACATTTAAAGAAAAACACAAACTGAACTGAAAATGTTTGTAAATCAATGTTATAACCTAAAGTAATATTTGATATTCATAGTAGTCCTCTCAATAAAATAAACATTGACACTTGTGTCAAGAGATGATGTAAGAAAACAAACCCATTTGAAATTCTCATTCCTGGAAGTTCTGAGTCCTAACCTAAATTGTATTGATTTTTATTTTGACTTGTAATCAGTAATGTCATGTATTTTTACAGGATTTCAATCTGGGGTGAGCAAACAATAATGCAGAATATTTTGTCCAAGTTGCTGAGTATGCCATCCAGAAATAGAGAAAAGTAGTTCTTTGCCTTCTGCTCAGACAACTAAAACAAATGGAAAAGATGAGAACCACTCAGATGTAATCATCCTAAACTTCTCTGAGTGTTCCTCACATTATTTAATCCTCCTTGAGAAAGAACAAATACCCAACACAGTCCTAAAGTAAGTTGTAGAAGATAAAATATTATTCTACAATCATGATCGGCCTCATACTTAGTTGTTGGGTTCTTTTTTTAAAAAAAGAGAAAGGATTGGTGGCTCAGCTTTTCCATCATAAGCAGAATGACATTTGCAACATCAAACATCGCCGCCTCTCCCACAACCCTTTAAAAATAAATACTCGGGATAGTTTTATATCTTTCCATAACTAGAAAAGGGAGAAGAGCTAGAGACTCCATTTAGTTCTTTAGGGAGTTAAATCTATTTTACATGGAAGTTGCTTAACTACTACAGTGGTGGGCAGCCATATAAAACATAGGAGACAGAGAGATTCCCAATAACATTCAAAGGAACACTTAGCAGCTTGTCTCTATACTTTTTTAAGTACATCAGAAGCAGGAAGCCTACTAAACAACCGAGGGCCCATTGGACAACTGAAATGCTAAATTTCTGGAGACTTCTCAAGGATGAGAAGGCCATTACAGGGGAACGAAATAAATTATTTGCATCGGTCTTCACGGCTGAGGATGTGAGGAAGATTCCCTAATCTGAGCCATTCTTTTTAGGTGACAAATCTGAGGAACTGTTCCAGATTGAGGTGTCATTAGAGGAAGTTTGGGAACAAATTGATAAATTAAACAGTAATATGTCACTAGGACCAGATGATATTCACTCAAGAGTTGTGAAGGAACTCAAATGTGAAATTGCTGAACTAACAACGGTGGTATATAACCTATCGTTTAAATCAGCTTCTGTATCAGATGACTGGAGGATAGCTAATGTGACGCCATTTTTTTAAAAGTCTCCAGAAATGATCCTGGCAATTACAGGCCAGTAAGCCTAACATCAGTATCAGGCAAACTATTTGAAACTATAGTGAAGAACAGAATTATCAGACACATAGATGAACATGATTTGTAGGGGAAGAGTCAACATGTTTTTTGTAAAGGTAAATCATGCCTCTCCAATCTACTAGAATTAATTGAGAGGGTCAACAAGCATGTGGACCAGGGTGATCCAATGGATACAGTGTACTTAGATTTTCAGAAAGCCTTTGACATGGTCCCTCACCAAAGGCAGTTCAGTAAATCATGGGATAAGAGAGAAAGTCTTCTCATGGATCAGTAGCTGGTTAAAAGATAGGAAACAAAGGGTAGGAATAAATAGTCAGTTTTCAGAATGGAGAGAGGTAACGTAGTGGTGTCCCCCAACGGTCTGTACTGAGACCAGTACTATTCAGCATATTCATAAATTATCTGGAAAAAGGGGTAAACAGTGAGGTGGAAAAATTTGCTGCTGATACAAAACTACACAAGATAGTTAAGTCCAAAGTGAAGAGTTACAAAGGGATCTCACAAAACTGGGTGACTGGGCAAAAAAAAAAATGGTAGATGAAATTCAGTGTTGATAAATGCAAAGTAAATGCACAATGGAAAAAACAATCCCAAATATACATATGAAACAATGGGGTCTAAATTAGCTGTTACCACTCAAGAAAGAGATCTTGGAGTCATTGTGGATAGTTCTCTGAAAACATCCACTCAATGTGCAGCACCTGTCAAAAAAGCTAACAATGTTAGGAATCATTAAGAAAGGGATAGATAAGACAGAAAATATTATATTGCCTCTATATAAATCTATGGTACGCCCACATCTTGAATACTGTGTGCATATGTGGTCACCCTTCTTAAAAGAGATGTATTGGAATGGGAAAAGGTGCAGAAAATGGCAACATAAATGATCCGGGGTCTGGAACAGCTTCCATATGAGGAGGATTAATAAGACTGGTACTTAGCTTGGAAAAGAGATGATTGAAATCTATTAAATCATAACTGGTGTGGAAAAAGTAAATAAGGAAATGTTTACTCTTTTTCATAACACACGAACTAGGGGTCACCAAATGAAATTAAGAGGCAGCAGGTTTAAAACAAACAGAAGGAAGTATTTCTTCACACAACGTACAGTCAACCATTGCGGTTATGGAGTTGTGGAACTCTTTGCCAGGGGATGTTGTGAAGGCAAAGACTATAACAGGGTTCAAAAAAGAACTATATAAATTCATGGAGGATGAGTCAATCAATGGCTATTAGCCAAGATGGGCAGGGATGGTGTCACTATGCTCTGTTTGCCAGAAGCTGGGAATGGGCCACAGGAGATGGATCACTTGATGATTACCTGTTCTGTTCATTCCCTCTGGGGCACCTGGAATTGGCCACTATTGGAAGACAGGATACTGGGCTGACCCAGTATGGCTGTTCTTATATTTGCACTAAGTCCAAAGGGAACCTGGATCAAAATATAGCACAGATTTCACAAGAGAAAGACACTAAACTTACAAAAGCTCTTATGGGTTTAGGAGGCACTTAATTAGTTACAGGCTGATGACATAACCTTTGAATGGATAAGTTGGTGCTTCAGTCTAGTCTGACGTTCTTTTGTAAAATAGAGCTCCATGTTCTTTCCATGCCCATCTCAAGGAGACCTCTCACCACAGTCTAAGCTTTAAAAGCTCCTTGAGGTTCTACTTGAAGCAGAAGTAAAGGCCTGAGAAAGTCCATTCAACTTTTGTCTCTTTGATGCTAATTCATTGAGAAATGCTCTTGTTAAAGCCATACCTAAAGGGCTGTCTAACTGCATTTTTCACTGCTATGACCTGGCTGGCTGACAGTTAGGTCATGCCAAGGCTTATATTATCTGAGGCAGAGCAGTTTGTACTGTCCTAACTTATGAAATTTTCAATCTGGATTTTAGGCAAAAGCAGCTGCATGTCTTCACTTGTAGTTAGTAAATCTCTTCTGCTTACATTCAGATCATAGGGAGGAACCTTGTTTTGGTTCCTCAGTCTTACAAAACATATTTCCAAGGAAGAGGAGCTCATATTCTCCCATTTCTTTGTGGTTTAACACTGATCTTGCTTATAGTGCTTAAGGCAGTGTTCTTCTTTATCTCTTTTATACATCCCTTGAATTACATTTACCATTCGTGAGTGAGACTCCTCTAAAGGGACAATCCGGGCAGCAGTACTTCCCAAATATTTTTTATGAAATAAAATGAGCTCAGGCCCCGCCTTCCTGTGCTCTAGAGACTATTCATATGTGGGTGCATTGAATGAAATACTAGGATAATTAAATATATTGATACACAAAGACATTGTGTGTGTATGCTCTGTGATTTACTGGTTATATACCCTTCTGACCCTGTACATAGATGGCTCCTAGTTGCCAGATGCAGCAGTTTCAGGGAGAGTCCATCTTAGGTCCATCTTAGGTCAGTCAGAGTCTTCAGATACTGTAGCTGACAAACTGTAAAGAGTCTGTATTGAGCACATATGAACTGTGATTTTTTTTTTCCAGAAACTCATAACTTGGCCAAATTTGGGTGAATTTTCACAGAGATGGCAAAAGGTATATTCCAGATAGCAAGAAGACCCCTCTGACAAATGTCAAGGCCCTGCTCCAAAGTATGGAGGCATTAAAGCTGCCCAACAAAAAGTTGTAATAATTTTTTAACCTGGATAAAACTTAAATATAGCTGGCCCGGAACTGGATTTTTGTGAGAAATTCCATGATTTCATTTTTTTCCTACTCCAAAACAGAACAAAACCAAAAAAATTCAAAATTTCTCACAAAACAAAATTCCTCTCTCTCCCCAAAAAATAGTTTCAGGTTGAGTGAAACATTTTGATATCTTGTTCAATAAAATCAAAATGTTCCTATTCTGACTTATTTTATATCTATAAAATAAAAAATTGAAATGAAAAATCATTGCAAAATGGAAAATTGAAATGTCCTGTTTTTTGTAAATGACATTTAATTGAAATTTACATTGTTTTCACATAACATTTAGTTTTGGATTAATTGGCATCTTCCAATGGAAAAATTTTCTGTTAGAAAATTTCCAAACAGTTTAATATTTTCCCTTATCCAATTCTCAGAAATAGTTGAATCACTTTAGATGCTACTTTATACATAGATATATATCATACTCCTGGGGGAATTCTGCACCACTGCGCAATGCAGAATTTTACAGAAATTAATGTGCGCTCAGAATTTCCTTTCCCCCCACAGAAATGAGCTGCAGTGCTGCTAGCCACCACTAGGGTCTGCTGGACCCAGCAGAGCCTAGTTTGCACATAGAAGACACTCCTGGAAGGAGGGAGAGGAAGCTAGATGGTTCCTGGCAGCTGGAGTTCCCAGCATGCCCTGAGGGAAGGAGAGGGCAGCATGCAGGGAACTCTGTGCAAGCCTGGGACTGAGCATCAGGCAGTTTCTCCCTCTGGATCCCTGGGCTCTGGGGGTGGAGAAGGACGGGTGTCTGGGAAAGGGGGGGCACAGCTAGGATTGGGGGGAGATGGGATGCGGGTATCTGGGCTGGGGGGCGCAGCTGAGCTCTGGGGAGGAGGAGGTTTGGGTGCATTGGCTGGGGGCTCCTGAAGGTGGCTTTGGGGGGGGAGGGTTTGTGGGTAACTGCCCCCACCCCAGCTGGGATCTTGCGGGGTGGAGGAGAGAAGGCAGAGAAACAGGAACTGGGTTCTTTAACGCTGTAGTCCGGGGGAATTTGTGTGTGTGTCTGTATTGTTACAGATATACTTGCTGACAGGTGTTTTGAAATAAACTACCAAAATAATTGAAGCTGGCATGATTATGTAGTGTTATTTTGACAAATAAAATGTTCAGAATTTTAAAATATTGTTTGCAGAATTTTTAATTATTGGCACAGAATTCCTTCGGGAGTAAGATCAGTTGGAGGCAGACACCTAGCATGGAAACTTTCAGCTCAAACTGTTACAGATTAGCAAAATTATGAGCAGTTGTAAGCCAGGTCTTAAAATGGGAAGTATTGGGCAACCTTAAGTATAGTATCACTTATAACTAAGTGAAAGTTCCAAGTCCCACCAAGATACTGGTTAGACCCATACAGTGAAAGAGCCTGGTCTAGATATGTAACTCTGCTTCCCTCTGGACAACAACTTCCAGGATTCTCACTCATTCATTCACCCTTCTCTCTGCAGAGTGTGGGGCTTGAATGATGAAATGATATGTAGTGGAGTCATCGAAGGAGCACTCATTTGTCCTGCATCTAGTCATTGTTCAGGAGTGATTTGATGCTCTTGTATCCATTTCAAATAAACTCTGGCCCTGTATTTTTATATGTAATTAAAGATTAGGAGGTTCTTTCATCCTGAAGCTGAAACGTGATCAACAGGGCAGACCCCTGAAGCAACCTACAGATGTCTGAAGATCAAAAATCTTAAGAGGTAGGAGAGCTTCCTATATGATTTATGCTGGAGGCATGAGACCCAGGATTAAGCCTTTTGCATCAGGATGTAAATTTTCATAGGTCCACAGAAGCACGTGGAGCTATGACAATTCTTACCAGCTGACAATCTGCCCTGATATCTTCAGATAAGTAGAATTACAGGTAATTTAGCTTTTTAAAAATAACTAGATTACATAGACATAAAGAAAAGCAAACTATTAGGGGCCGGAAACTTTTAATGATGGACACTAAACGTATGAAACTTCAGATTTTCTCTTTCAGATTAGAAGATAACACACATTTTTCTAAAAACTCTCTGAATGTAAAGCTTTAAGTATATTTTCTTTATATCATGATTAGTTACTATAACCTCTTGTTTTCATGAACAAAAACTAATGCCAGTGACAGGCCACCTGTCAAGGCTGAATCCCCACACTGGGACTTTGAGTATGGAAGCTGGGGGCCCACAAGGATTTTAAAAATTTATACTTGCCACTCCAGACTTGTATTAAACTCTCAAGGTTGCAGCTTTTCTCTGACCTTGGCTTGGTAAACGCTGCCACCATCCAAATGCAACGCCCCCACCCCCGCCCTTGGACCCAGGAAGGAGCACTTGGGAATTCCTCCCTGAGGGGTACCCTTAAGCCCTTTCACACACACTCCCCTCTGGGGAAGAACTGAGAAAGAAAGCAAAGGAAATCAGCTGTTGTCCCCAGCTAGTCAAACAACATGCACAAACCTCTAGGACACCAAAACTCCAATCCTGTTCTTAAAAAAGGTAAATTTTATTAAACACAAAAAGGAAAAAAAATACATCTGGAATTTAGGCTTTTGCTAGATTTTAAAAGAGCGATTCCAAAAATTAAGCACTCAAAATAGCTTTCTTGGCGGGGTTCAGCTTTAAGGTTACAAACAAACAAAAGCATCTGGGGTTAGCACGGAGGAGATCCACATGCCAAAATAAGAAATAAACCTGATCGCGTCTATCTAAACATTCCTAATTTAAAAAGCGACAAAGGACTCTTTGCCACAGGACTCTTTGTCGCTTTTTACAGATCCAGACTAACATGGTTACCCCTCTGATTCCTAATTTACTTACATATTTGGGGGGGTTTCAAATAAGTAATTCTAGTTATGAGCTGATGATTTCTCATACCTGGCTTAAAGCTTTACACAGCATTCCTGCTGCCCTCTGTTCCCCTCTTTTCCAGAGAGACACAACAGAAACAAAGGGAAAGCTTCTTTCCCAATTTTAAAAAGTTCTAGCCTTCCCTTTGGCTCTTTTGGTCAGGTGCCTATTCCTTTTCTTTTACCTGTGGACTTGTTAACCCTCTGTAGGTAAAGCAAGCATAGAACAGACACCAAGAGGGATTTTACAGCTAACTGGCTGGCTGGGTATCCATAAAAGGGAGCTACCCCTGCGTCATTTATCACACCACCTGTTCTGAGGATTAAGCTTCTCAATGGCATTGATATTTGTATTTATTATTCGTGTTCTTCACAATAGTATCTGTAGCTATAGCAACTACTGCCACTCCATCCCAATTTCTTTCTCCTCTAGTGATGTTATGGGGGTTTGCAGAAGAAAGAGTACTTGTTTGTTTATATGGCAATGAAAAAATTAAGAGCTGGCTGTACCTGAACTAACAGTTAAGAGTGCTTTTCCATGTCACTGATACTTGTGAGGAGAATGTGATAATGAAAGTTGTCTTGAATCTGTTCCCAAGACTGTTGGGGTTTTTAATTAATGTTTTCTGGAAAATATAAGGCCCAAACCAAGTTTCATTGTATTGTTCAAAGAACACTAATGGACTCTCTTCTGCAATTACTACTGATGTAAGGATAAGGCTAAACAGAAATCAAAAGGAACAGTCACAAGAGTGACGTGCTGGCAAGCTGCATGGCAACTTTAAAAAAAATACCATAATAGAAGCTCAAACTAATTGTGTGTGCCAATTTTTTAAAAAAAGTAAGAGTACCAAAACAATACCACCATAGCTAAACAGCAGAGTAAAAGAGGCCATTAGAGACAAAAAGACATATTTCAAAAATTGGAAGTCAAATCCTACTGAGGAAAATAGAAAGGCACATCAACTCTGGTAAGTCAAGTATAAAAGTGTAATTAGGCAGGCCAAAAAGAATTTGAAGAGCAACAAACAGAAGGCAAAAACCTACAGCAAAATTTTGTGAACTACATCAGAAGCAGGAAGCCTGCCAAACAATCCGTGGGGCCACTGGACAATTGAGGTGCTAACGGAGCACTCAAGGAAAATAAGGCTGTTGCAAAGAATATATTAAGCTTCTCTGCCTCTCTCTTCACTACAAAGAACAGGGCCGGCTCCAGGCACCAGCCCACCAAGCTTGTGCTTGGGGCGGCACCTGGAGGGGGACGGCGCGGTGCTCCGGCGACCGGGGAGAGCGGGGCCATGGCCGGGGCTCGCCGCCCTCCTCCCGGGACTCCGGCCGCCCTCCCCTGCCGCGCTGGGAGGCCCTGACAAAGAATGTGAGGGAGATTCTCATATCTGAGCCATTCTTTTTACGTGATAAATCTGAGGAACTGCCCCAGACTGAGGTGTCAATAGAGGATGTTTTTGGAACAAATTGATTAAATTAAATAGTAATAATTCACCGGGACCAGGGGATATTCACCCAAGAGTTCTGTGTGAGAGGATGAATCAGGCACCATACTTATTCAATCTTTGGCTTCTTTGCTGCAATGGATAAGAAGGCATGCCAATTATGATCTGAACATCTATTAGGGGCTGGGCTGAGGTCTCCAACTATTTCCCACGGATTACTAAAAAGATATTGGATCGTAATGACTTTGCATCACTGTTGACTGGAGCTGAATTTGAAACACTGACCTCTAGATAAAAGGCTCTATAGCCCACTAAATGTAGTGTAACTATCCACTCCAGACATTATGTTTGAAAGTTTATCTCAGAATTAAGGGGCTTTTAGGCATTGTTGCAAAATGATAAGCTTTTAAGTATGTATTTTACTGGATGATATTATATAAATGCAGTTGTTGATTAACAGGTGAAATACTGTTGCCTTTGCAGTTAGAAAAAGATTAGTGTTGATATCCAGAGACATGTTTTTTTTAACACTTTTCATTTAATGGCATCCATTGTATTGAATATTTAGAAGTAGAGCTGGAGTTGTACTTGCGTAAGTCTTTGTTTGAATATATACTATCTAGTAAAATAACTTTTCGTTGTCTACCAGTTTTGCCTTTTTGAGTAAAGAACTAATTTTACAATTCTTCTTTGCTTTGGATAATAAAAGGATCATTCAAATTCTTCTTTTAATATGATATTTCAAAAATATTTTGAGTAAATATATCCTTATAAAGAGAAATAGTATTTAGAATGCACATCCTCTACTAGTTACTCAGGAACAATTCCCACTGAAGCCACATAATCTACTTCTGAGTTTACATCAGCATTACACTATTGTACCTTCATTTTTTCTAATTTAAGGTGTTATATTTGTAAAATCCTTGCTATTGAGTACTTGAATAAAAAAGGACCCAGTAGTTATTGAATATTCGTTTCATGGCAGGTACTGTGTCGGTAGTTAATGCTATTTAATTAAATACATAATTTAATTAATGATGTGATTGATTATAGAGTTAAAGACACTGTTTGGATATACTGAGTCATTTCACACCACAAAATGTGATGGCTGAACAGAGCAAACAGTTGAGTTGTATATACTGAATCCATTCTACTCTTCTCTGTTCTTATACGCCTCCTTTTTTTTCCCCCCTTCTCAGCTGTAAGCACAAGGTATACTTGGAAAAGTTGCCAAATACTAGCATAATTATCCCATTTCATAACGAAGGATGGACTTCACTCTTGCGAACCATATACAGCATTATCAACCGGACTCCAGACATCCTCATAGCTGAAATCATTCTTGTGGATGACTTCAGTGACAGAGGTAAGATCCAGTGGTTTAAGATTGTGACTATGTAGAAATTAAATGAGAGGAAAATATAAAGAAACAAAACCTGTTTGACCAGTTGTACCCAGAAAAGATCAGTTTAGTTGTTATAGTTTGCTCATGCATTGAGCACTGCTTGTTTAGTTAGGTTTTGTGGTTAGCTTGTGTGTTACTATAGATGAAGGGTGAAATATATTTTATATTAAGAAGAAGAAAAAGGTAAAATCTCTCTCATGCTTTTCCACTAATAAAATGTTTGAATTGGTGCATCTTTCTGAAATGCTGCAAATTAGTAATGTTGAAAACATATTTTTTTCTGTAGGCTTTATTCTCCCCAGTAAAAACCTATTAACTTTCACCTTTTGGATGTGACTTGACAGATTTCTTAACTTGTGTTTTATTGCATGAGGCAGCGCCATTTAACTGTACAAAATGGCCATACCAAAGAATGACAATATTATATTTTTTTCACATTATAGCCTTTTGACTAAAAAGGGAACATTGCTTCAGAACATGAGTTTTGAACATTGAAATTTCTAGAAATCTGGATAAAGTAAAACTAAAAAAATCTTTTTTGTTTTGTTTTTGTTTTGAAGCCTTAGCCTCTGAATTGCTGCAAGTGTTAGTCATCCTCCATCATTAGTTCTTGAATTCAATGTCAATAAGTCCCCTTTCTTCTTGGTAAAATCCAACAATGGCAGTTTGAGGTATTGATTAAAAAAATCAAATAATTATTTCTTTTCAAATGTACTTTATTTTTCTGACCTTAAATCTTGTAAACAACTTTGAATTTTAAAACTGTCAGTGGATACTTGATGAAGGTGAACCTTTCTCTGAACTGCAATCCACCAAAGCTGTTGCTCATCTCCAAGTGGATTGATATGTGGTGTAAAGGGGAAACTGCATTCTTGGGTAGTTTTCTAGATAATTAACTTTTGTCTCAATATGGAATTTATCAGAGCAAATTTCTGACCTACAACTATTATGGCAGGAAACCTTTAGTGTCTGAGAAAAATGTTTGTGTACCATTGCTGTGACAGAGCATTTCTCAGCAAGATTTTTATTTGACAATGATATTTGAAGAGGGGGGTGTGTGACACATGATTCTATCTTGGCTTCTCATCACTGTCATCTCTATTACCATATGAATTTTGATGAACTGTCCTTCTACATATAATGTAGTTTAACTGTAATCATGAAGTAAGCAAGTGTAAAGCTGGCTGCTCCCTGCTTCATAGATTCTATACTATGACCAGAGTTTTCTGGGACAAGAATTGTAAGGTAGTGTTGCAATTTTTCGACAGGCAAGTGATTTTCCAGTAGTAAACAAGCTGTAGAGACATTTGTAAGGAGAAGTCTTATTGGTTATCTGAAAACATACTAGAAGTTTTAAAAAGAATAATTTTACTTCAAGAGAACACTGTTACTGAGACCCTGTTCTCTCATAAGCACTCGTGACCATATATGCGTTCAGAATATGGTGGTATAGTAGTAGTGTTTTATGAAGGTTTTACTGACAATAAAAGTAGCTTTTATAATATTAAATATTATTGGTCTAGAAGGTTTAAATCTACCTCCTGGTTACTAGAGAGAATCAGTTACAATTAATCAAATAATCTTGTCTCTCTTTTAGCAGTTCTCAGTGTGTTGGTTTGTTTCTAGTGAGCGCCCTCTGTCTGCTAAGCAAGACCTCTCTTAGCAGGGTGAAAATATTTTGTATGAATAAATGTCACCACATTTCCACCTTTGGAGTACATTTTCAAACGTTGTACATAGAGTTTGGTTAAAACTGTGGGAGTCACATAGTTCAAAATTATATTCAGCTTAGAGAAAGTCTGAACCTTTTAGACCAAGACATTTGTTGTTAATACAGGGATGAAGATAAGGCTTCTGAAAGAGACAGTACAAGACTGTGTCCCACTGAAAAATGAATACTAGTTTAAAGAAATTACTTTGCAAAACACTGTTCCTACCTCAAATATCATAGAATATCAGGGTTGGAAGGGACCTCAGAAGGTCATTTAGTCCAATCCCCAGACAGATTTTTTGCCCCAGATCCCTAAATGGTCCCCTCAAGGATTGAACTCACAACCCTGGGTTTAGCAGGCCAATGCTCAAACCACTGAGCTATCCCTCCCCCCAAATGATTAACACTAAAATAGTGTAAAAAAAAAAACCTGTAGTGGAAAATGCAGATTCAATAGTATCTAAACATTTCATAGAAACTTGAATTGCTGTGGGGGCTCACCAGCTCCATAATAGTCCTCCAAGCTTGTGTAATACAGATGGATTAGTTTGATTTGTACTTCTGTTGCAAGATGACTTTTCAGTTCATGGAATGATCCAATCACAGTGATTTGTGAAATACCTTATCTGTAATTAGTAAAATCCGTTCTACATCCTGTACGGGATCTCTTTTTGAAAGACTAGAAGAGGAAGCAAAGAAGGCATATCTAAAACAGCCTATGGCTAATTAATCTGTGTAACTGTTATTGAAATCCCTGGGAATAGAGAGCAAATTGTTGTACTCTATCACCTCTGTGCTGGAGATGTTTTCACATGTGCTAGTGATGAATGTGTATCCATTAGTGTCATTGTCCTTTTTCCTAATAAGTACCATATTGTAAGTGCCTGATTTAGTCTGGTTCCTATTGTTCTGAAGCCAGTTATATCATTTAAATAATGTTACATTTTTGCCATGGTATTCAACTGAAAAGTGTGAATTAGTGCACTCTGCCATTAAAGTTTTTATATGGTTCAGGATTCATTTAAACTGTACTTATCCCTTCCAAATTATTTTAAAACTGATGATAGGTGTCTAGCATTCCCTCCGAGGTCCTTTATTAATCAAACTCTTCTTCAGAACACTATTGCGGAGTGATAACTAAGAGACCAACGAATTAGTTGGAAATACAATTATTTAGAAAGGTGGAGAACACTTAACAACTTCAAAGGATTGTAAAAATAGATGAAGGAATGTCAGTTCTTTTCCTATTTTATATTTTTACCTAATGTTAACACTGAAGTGCATATAAAGAGTCTTAGATGACAGACAACAAAAATGTTTTAGTGCATAGCCTATCACTGAGCATTTGGCTAGATTATTTATGAAAAGTTATTTGTGTGCCTTGATTTTATTCCTTCAGCTTTAGCTGTCAATACCAAAACCTTTGGCTTGTTCATGCATAACATTAGCAATAAATTATGACATTTAGGTATTCTAAAACCAGAAGAACAACTACATCTTTTAAATCTTGATATAACCCGAAACTAGAGAGCTGATATAAAAAAAGGAAGCTAAACAAATGTTATAAAATATGTCTGTGCAATATTTATTTATGAAGAAATTCAGTGTTTGATGACTGTGTGAATGAAAGAAGCTCTCACAATCCTGAGGTAGAAATCTACATTTTGGTATATCTCAGAAGGCACAGTGTCTTAAAAAGTCTTTTTTTCATATGTTTCCTATCACATCTGAAGAAATCAAAGAAAAATTTATTGATGTATTTAGTAAAAATGGTTCTTTTTTCTGGTTGTCTTAACCAGGCCCATCTCCAGGCACCAGCTGAGCAAGCTGGTGCTTGGGGCGGCAGATTGTTCGAGGCGGCATTCTGCCCAATCCTAGGGCTGCACATAAGAACATAAGAAAGGCTGTACTGGGTCAGACCAAAGGTCCATCTAGCCCTGTATCCTGTCTACCGACAGTGGCCAATGCCAGGTGCCCCAGAGGGAGTGAACCTAACAGGCAATGATCAAGTGATCTCTCTCCTGCCATCCATCTCCACCTTCTGACAGACAGACAGGCTAGGGACACCATTCCTTACCCGTCCTGGCTAATAGCCATTAATGGACTTAACCACCATGAATTTATCCAGTTCTCTTTTAAACTCTGTTATAGTCCTAGCCTTCACAATCTCCTCAGGTAAGGAGTTCCACAAGTTGACTGTGCGCTGCGTGAAGAAGAACTTCCTTTTATTTGTTTTAAACCTGCTGCCTATTAATTTCATTTGATGACCCTTAGTTCTTGTATTATGGGAATAAGTAAATAACTTTTCCTTTTACGGCCGCTTTTTTTTTTTTTTTTGTTCCACTCCGGCCGCCCTGTAGGGGGCAGCGGCGCGGAGAACCAGAGCGCCCTGCAGGGCAGTCCTCTTCCTTCCCTCCCCACCGACCGGAGCAGAGCCCTCGCGGCAGGAGGCGGCGCAGCGGGAGGGGCCGCGTGGCAGCACTCCTGCTGTAGACCTGGCCGCCCCCTTCTCTATCTCTCCCGCCCGCTCCCTCCCCCTTTTTTTTAACAACAATGGGGTAAAAAAAGGATGTGAAACTTTAAGTGAGCCATAGTGTTTTATATGATCATAAACAAGAATGCAAAACACTAGTGTGTTGTCAAGGTCAAAGAGAAATGAGCCTGAGGCTTAAAGAACGTAAGTAAAGGGGTGAGGGAGAGGGGGAGAGAAATTCAAAATACAAATCTAAAACATGAAAAAGAATACCTCTACCTCGATATAACGCTGTCCTCAAGAGCCAAAAAATCTTACCGCGTTATAGGTGAAACCATGTTATATCGAACTTGCTTTGATCTGCTGGAGTGCGCAGCCCTGCCCCCCCAGGGCACTGCTTTACCGCGTTATATCAGAATTCGTGTTATATCAGGGTAGAGGTGTATTGTCATTTAACAAGTTCTATAAAAGAGACAAATGTGTTACTTCTATGACATGATTTGTCTGAAAAGACATTTACTTGGGAGCTGATAGTAATATATTACAGCAAGCCCTCTTTTTGCATATAGTGCATGTAAGCCTCTTCAAGTTATACATCCAGGACATTTAAAAAAAGTCTAGATCACTGGTGGGCTGCGTGCAGCCCGTCAGAGTAATCCGCTGGCAGGCCTCAAGACATTTTGTTTACATTGACCGTCCCCGCCACTTCCTGCAGCTCCCATTGGCTGGGAATGGCGAACTGCAGCCACTGGGAGCTGCGGGAGCCTGTGCCTGCAGACGGTCAATGTAAACAAACTGTCTCACAGCCCACCAGTGGATTCCCCTGACGGGCCGCAGGTTGCCCACTGCTGCTATATGCAGTGCTCACCAGTGATAAAAATTGGTAGAAGGTGAGGTTTAGCATCTCACTGGCTCTTAATTGTATTCCCCTTGGGGAATACTTCACACATTATTCATTCATGTAGCTCCATGCCCAGTTTGCCAGGGATTTCTTGCCTGGTTTATTTAGTTGTTGGCTATTTTGTTTAGATTCTAACTTTCCTTGGACAGGGAACGTATCTTCCTCAGTGTCTGTAGAGAACCCAGAGCACCATCAATGTTCAGATAATAATATCCAGCTGCAGGTAGTTTGGCCATATAGCTCATATCTGACTTTATTGCTTCATGCAAGATTGCAAATAGTGATTTGGCAAGGTTGAGGGCTGCCTGTTTTAAAAGCAAAGCAGTTGTAATTCAACGTCAGAACTGTATGCTTTTCTCAAGAATAATAAATTCAATCTGTTTTACGGCAGATTAAATCCCATTTATTTTACTTGCAGAAGCTTTTTGAGGAGGATGTCACTTGTGACACCAGTTTGTAAATGCGTGGCTTCAGATGTTGGGCAAGCATAATTTTTACTGACTGAATTAAGGTTACATTGCATGTTTATCTATCTTGCCACAGGAAAACTTTGCAGTAGAAGGAGGTTTTCTGATTTTGTGGATGTTAGCTTTTCACAATAGGTGTTCTCCTATGTCAAAATACATAACTTCTCTTTTAAAAAGGAAAGGGTCAGAGAATAAGTAAGGGTGAACTAAGCAATATGTGGAATACCTGAGGCATATTAAAAGTAACAGATTCACAGCACTGGTCCCTCTCTCTGAGTCCTAGTTTCACTACTTCTGTCTTCAACTATCACTTTTGCTCCACCTCTTTTGTATCTTTGTTTCATTTGCCCAAAAATAATTTGGAGGGGTTTGTTTTTGTTTTCTTTGGTAAGTGCTTTAATAAAGCTATATTTTCCCAGCAGAGAGGCCAAAATCCCGATAGCATCTTGTAACTCGCTCCAAATGAACTGCTAGCCAAGGGCAGCAAAGGAAGGATTAAGAATTCCTGGATGAAAGCTGGCACTTCATCTTAATCTTTTGGCCCTTTATTTCATTTAATTTCTGAAATGATTGAAATGGTTGTCTCCTTCTTAGTGAGGGACAACCTGTATATAGTGAGCTGTGGCTAGAGCTGACATTTAAGCAATGACTCCTTTTCACACATGGCACTTATTTCTTCTCCATGAGTCTAGCCAAGTTGAGACAGTGCCATGGAGAGCACTGTAATGTCAATTAGAACAATAGTTTGCAACCAGTACAAACATTGGGCCAGATCCTGAAGTACATGAGGTGGAGAAGTTTCATATTGATTTCCAAAGAAGATGACTCTGAACCTATTGCTTTAAAAAAAGGCTAGTGCTATTCTCCCCCTGCCCATGTATAAGTGCAGGGGCTGGGGGGTGCTGCCTCTCTGGCATTGAATGCGTTTGCTCCTTAACCCTCTGGAAACCTCTGGCAAGGACAGCAAATGGCTCTAAGGTATGCAGTGAGCAGAGTAGGAAAGAGGTGAACAGTGGAGGGGACATGCCACTTAGGGGTCTGTTCCCTGCAGACGTATTGTGTTTCTGCCCAAAAATCTAGGCAGAAGTTAATGCAACTTGGAACAGTTTTAGTTCATCTCTGTTGCCTCTGTAGTTGCGATTAATAGGCCATAGAGGGACATTACTAATAATAATCTGCCTCTTGTAGGAGGCATGCTATTTAGGAAGGGAGGATACCAGTGCAGCTACATAGATGGAGAGATTGCCATAATAGGAGTGCCAACTTTAGACCCTTAGGCTCTGTAGGATTGAACGGAATAGTCCCCTGCAAGCTCCCCAAATCAAATTGACAAATCTCTCAATAAACACAATGCTGCTACTTACTCCAGCTACCAGAGCCAAATCATTTGGATTTGATGCGCAAGACAGTATTTGAATGCAAATTTCTATTGTGTTATAGCCATGTGTTTGTCTTCTTTGTATGGGAAAGCATCTTGAGGTTTTAGTCTGGTATGGGCCCCATTATGCTAAGCATACAACTACATATACAACAGATATACACTGAATAACAGTCCCTGCCGCGGTCCTGCAAAGGATTTCAAAATGTTAAAGTACTATTTTATATAATCTGAAACCATGTAATATTACTACACATTTTGTATGGTGTGTTGAAAAATACTTTCTTATATGAATTCCTTAGTGGCAGGTGGGCCTTCAAGCTGTTTAGCCCAGTTATCTAGTAGTAGCATGCAGCAACAGAGGGTCCTGTGGCACCTTTAAGACTAACAGAAGTATTGGAGCACAAGCTTTTGTGGGTGAATGCCCACTTCATCAGACGCAAGTTTGCTTATGCTCCAATACTTCGGTTAGTCTTAAAGGTGCTACAGGATCCTCTGTTGCTTTTTATAGATTCAGACTAACACGGCTACCCCTCTGATAGTAGTAGCATATTACTACTTGGAAGATCCGTGTTTGGCACCTTAGAATGGCAGGAGATGCTGCCTTACAGGAATGAGGCACTATATCCCTGCGGATGGAAGCACTTGATTTCACTTTTGCAGCAGAGACCTCTAGACCCATCCAAGGGATAATATTGACTGACTCTAGAAGAAGGGCATACACAGTTCTTTTAAGCCAAAATGATGTAGTCTTCCTGACACAAATTCATGGGAAGAGAATAAAAGAGGAAAATAACAGGAAATGCTGAGAACTAATTCCTAGAGGTTTGATAGCCCGACCCAGGACATGGGGTCCAAATCACCCCAAAGTTTGGGATTATCTCTCGGGCCAAGCCCCCAAATCTGGGGATATTCTGATTTCAATTAGATTACAAATCTAATTTTGCTCTTAGGCCCATCTCTAGTCTAAATACCGTAGGTTATTTCTGCTAATGCTGCATTGCATAAGTGTGTCATAAAAGGACATGTAAGCAGAAGTAGGAACAAAATGCTTTTGATTTCCATTCCAAGGTTCCCCATTACTCTTCTCTCTCTTCTCCACTCCCTCCCCCCCCCCACCATTTTGATTATTTAATATTATATTCTTCTGTTGTTGGTTTTTTTTTTCCTGAAATGAAGACTTTTACAGACTTTTGCCTTCAGCAAGTAAGTGAACCCACCCATATCCGTTTCATTACCAAGGCATTACTGCTTGGCAGAATGACTTAGTGTACCTCTGGGGAACAGGAGTGTTTTCCCGATGACAGTAGTTGCACTCATGAGACTGATGGTCATCTTGAACATCTGCAGCCAGTCTCAAAATGGATTTCATTCCCTACAGGAGAAGAATATTGTCATGTTGGGAGGGGGAAAAGAAGCAATTTCCAATAATTGAAATCACATAGTCCAGTTGCTTTGAACTGGCTGAGTGTGTGGCTGGCATGGGAGATGGAATTTTAAAGGGGAAGAAAAAGCAAAAGTAGCCTTTATATTAGGTATCTCAAGCCCAACTCACCTGTGCTATGAAAAGACTCATCCTTATTCCTTGCACAGTCCCATGCATAAGAAGTTGCAAATAACAGAGATTATAATACTTCAAGAATTTGTAGAATCACAATTGTGGAGGTTTTGTTTCCATGATCTTTGGATCTGATAGTGTCTAGAGAAGTTCCATTGCCCAACCCTCTGAAATGTGTGAAGGATACATTTCTGCTGGTGACTTCAGGCTGCATTTCTCCCCAGTTTGAACATAAGGATTTTAAGGAGAGCGTGAACAAGGTGTTGTTAACATGCTGCCTACTGGGGATTCTTTGTGTCCGCTTCCAAAAATGCATACACACACATTAGTTGCACATGATCTCATTCTGACTTTTGAGATATCTGCTAAAGACTTACGTGAGGATTCTGAACAAAGCTTGTATGACTATTTTATAATGTAAATCAAATTCGTGGTTATGAAATCTCCCCTAAAGGTACTGTGAAAGTATATTTAACTCTTTTCTCATGTAGTAAATTATATTCACCCTACTTCTTTCTATCTTTTTTCCCCCCAGTTATGGATCCTGAAATGCTCTTGTATAGGTGTTATGGAGTTAATTTCCTCTTTAGTTAATCTTATTTTATCCCCCAATTCTCCATGTGAAATATTTAGACTTGGATTTCATAAACAGCAGAGAAAATCGCTAACCCTGGGTGAACATTAATTTCTACATTAGTTTCTCTCTCTTCAACATCAGCTGTTTGCTTTACACTCCAAAGAAAATGATGATGACAGTACACTGAAACATCAAACAACCCATGGGCTTGAACAATTAACTCATGGTTACCGTCTTCAGCTTTCATCATTGCTGAAATAAGAAGAAGTCATACATAGTCCAAAAGCTAGAAAACCTAGGGTATTTATAACAAAGCTCTCTTAATATTTTTGTATATTTTCATTTAGGATTTATGTTAAATTTGTCTTCAACCAGTAAAATACAATAAAAAGGTGACGTTTTAGTTGGCTTTAGCTGAGGCTGTGAATATCTGATCTTGGAAATCACAGAAGCTTTCGATGGGAGCTATCAGAGACTAAAAAATCTGTTAACACCTGCAATTACTGTGAGCAGAGTGGTGACCAATCCAATAAGCCTTGGGCTAGATCAGTCTCGATTCATCACCAGAACTGCCATGTTATGCATAAGAAACTTGTCCCTGGTCATGTGGGGCAATACCCTATCTGTTCATTTTTACTTATAAACGGGCTTTTGGCAGCTTCCAGATGTATTCCCTGTCTTGCAATTTTCAGATTAAGTTTCTGATTTGATTTTTCTTCTTGGGTACTAACATGTTGATCTGGGCCTCATCAATTATAGTGTTTGAAGTTACTGAGCATCTCTCTTTGTCTGCTTCTTCTTTCCTCCCCCCGCGCACACCGTACCAACTGAAACCTGAGATATAGGCCCTGAAAAACAGACAGAACAAACACTCCACTCCCCACAAATATCACAGTGAATTTAGTAATAGAACAGACAACAGCACTGTATAACTCAGAATTAATTATTCTGCATTTCTGGGTAAATTCGTTACTTAAAAATGGGTGACACCGTTCATGGAACTGGTACAATTTATATGATGTGAATAAATTATTCAACTGATTATCAGATTTTTCTGTTGACTATCATTGTGAATGGATACCAATTTCTGCAAATGTATTAATTTTTCGTAAGTATTTGGCAAACAGTTTGGATGAACAATTTTCATCCTTCTTCCTGGATCTGTTCACTCTGGCTATTTGCTGGCTGGTAACTGAGGTGTATGACTGGTCACCTAAGTCACATGGTATTGTTTCTGTTCTCTGATGGCATGAATGAAAATTTTTAAATTGAATAATAAACTAAGTATAGCAACTAATGCTAAATGTCTTGAGTAAATAATCGTTTAGGTTAAAATTTGTTCTTAGTACACTTTGTAGACCCATCTGTGAATATACATTCTTTGTAAACTGTGATAATCCTGCTATTCTAGTCCTGGGTATACATTTCCACTAATATTAAATAGCATGGTGTTATTTTTATGTGTATTTACTCAGCACCAACAAAGAAAGTGATAGGCTCTTTACAGAAAGATGAAAAGATTCCTGCCCCAGAGAGACTACAATCTATCTCAAATTTGCATATACCTACTATTACTGTAATATCTGAGTACCTCACAATTTATAATGTATTTATCCTAACAACATCCTGAGAAGTAGAGTAATGGGGCATAGAAAGACTAACTGACTTTCCCATGGTCACACAGGAACTCTGTGGCAGAGCAGAGACCTGACCACAGGTTTCCAGAGTTCGACCAGCCCTTGTCACGGGATCATCCTTTCTCTCCAATAGACCAAACTAGAAACAGTATAGATTTGGAAAGGATAGGATGTGAGGGAAAGCACCAATATGCAAAGAAGCAAATGGTGATGTTTAGAATGCATCTTGTTCTACATTTGTAAAATATACAGGAAAGATGTAGACAAACTGGAGAGAGTTCAAAGGAGAGCAACAAAAAATAATAAAAGGTTTAAAAAATATTACTGTGGGCATATTTAGCCTTAAGAAAAGAAAACTTAGGGGAGATCTGATAAGTCTTCAAATAAAAGCTCTTGTTCACTTCATTTGGCAATGCATGTGCATATAAGAAGACTGAATTTTCTGCAAAGTGCATAAACTTTCAGAAATGTCTCTCTCAATTTATTGTTCAAGCCTTTTGCAGGCTGTTTCTTAAACTTGTATGTTTCATCACTAACCTACTGCAAAATCTAAAGGGGAGGGGGGTGGTAATGAGTGTAGTAAATGCATGCCTCCAAGATTTTACATTTAACAGGGACAAAAGGTTTGTTCTGTCAAATTAATTTGGTAACCCTGACAATCTGAAACATTTTAAGAGCTTAAAAAGCTAAAATGACCTTGCTTTCTGAAGACAATTTCTGATTCCATTAGGGCTTTGTTATGTACTGATCCTGTCAAAAAAAGCAAACAAAAAAAACCGAGCGTATTTTTTATATTTTAGTATGAAAAAAGCTGTAATTCATCTACATTCATTTAATCTTGTATGCCTGTGGAGAGCAATGCAATAGATAATTGGACAGCATTTGTTTTGGATGACTCTTCCCTGACTAATAGATAGTTCCACCATATTTCTGTCTTTGCATAAATGAAGGTCATGTTGCCATCAGCATCTCTTTTTCTTTGGCATCTATATGTGTTTATGCAGAGAGATTGTATTTGTGCAGACAAAGACCAAAAAACTACTTGTGCATGTTTATTTACTGCTATGTGCTTCTTAGATGTACTATAGGAGACACTAACGATGTATGAAGTTATCCTATTTACAAGTCATCCCATATATTATCCAATATTATCATTTTGTTAGGATTCAGGGGGAGAGAAATATTTTATGGCTCTCAAGATTTTAAGAAATTATTTTGGTCAACTTTTTTTCTTCTTCAAACTATGCCCAAGTATCTTGCTGCTGCAGATGGGCAATTTAGGAAGTTTATAAATATGTGCATGCTTTAGCAATCTGTCAAACATAGTTTGTCTCGTTTTTAAAATGTTGCTGATTTGTGCAAAAAAAAAAGAAGAGTAACTCGCTGCTAGAAATTGTACATGATTTATTTTAATAGGACTGGGTTAAATCAGGTTTCCAAACCTGTGTGCAGCTCCAGACATAGTGGAAAGTCTATGGAGAAGGGAGAGCAAGCATGGAGGAATAGAAGTGGGACAGATTGTGGCTAGTGCACACTGCGGGCCTTTGGAGACAAAACACCTTGTAGTTAGGAGGGAAAAAACCCCTTTGCCCTTAAATAGTGGCATATTCCTGCTGGTATTCTGGCTACTGCATATTGGGGCTGAATATTTTGTCCCGCATAAAATGTTTTTTATGAATTTTCCTGAGGATACAGTCTGTGCACTTACGCTGTACTATTCTGTCTGATAGTAAAGGGTGACCTTCATTCAACAGCAACTACAAAAAAAGAAATGTGCCAAATTCAGTATTCAAGAACTTAAATTTAAAGAAAAGGATTGTGATCTGAAACTGAGGTGGTGCAGAACAGAATGTGTCCATCTCCAAAAATATATTTCACCCTTAATGAAAACCTGTGGATATGTCATTTAAAACCTTGTTGGGGGGGGAGAAATCGAGCCAGCATTGCCAGTTGGCAAGGTGACACAGTTAACCTGAAAATGCGTAGCCACCCAACAGAAATAAAAGCCTGCCTCATGCTTTCTGTCAACAAATGCAAACTGAGTGTATTCTACATAGTGTAGAAAACTTCCACCTTTCAACATCTGTGATCACTAGGGCTTTTTTTATTGCAAGATCAGATCAGACATGACACAATATGAATTGCTAATTACATCCAACATCTGCTTCCAATATTTACACTCTTTAAGGTGATGTTGGTTCCTTGTAACCTGTGGTTATATCCATTTTCAAAACATCAATGATTTAATAGTCAGGATTTTTGAAGTATTATTTAATTATACTTAATTATATTCCTGTGCACTTTTCCATGTCATTTTTTAGCTTTGAAAAGAGTAAACAGACAACCTATAATGTTAACTCTGGGCCAAATTGTGCATTATTTACCTGGGACCAAATTATCTTGTGTGTGTGTGTATGTATGTATGTATGTAAAAAAAAAAAAAAAAAAAAAAAAAAAAAAACACATTCAAGGGACTAATGAATCCTTAAATTGAAACTTGTGGAATTCCCAGCTACTTATCTCATTCAGGAACGGTGATTGGCCTTTTTCACCACAGCTGACAGAAGATTCTGGTGTGGCCACAAAAACTTAATTTAGAGAGAGAGAGTGACAGCACTGTTTGCTCCTGGGACCACCACTCCATGAAGGTGCTGGTAGAGATGCAGGCATTGACTGGTCCTCCCAGTGTCCACCACTCTCTTGATCTTCCAGAAACACCTGTGTGTCCATTGAAGCTAATAGGTCCCTTAGAATCCAGGCTATAATGGAAACCACTGACTGTGGCCACAAACAAACCACCTCTTCTATGGCAAATTTTCAAGGGTTTAGAGAGGGATAGGGCCATGGAGTGAATGGTCATTTATTGGCCATACTGTTTCTAGACAATAACATCTCATTTCCCAATCTACCCCACCAGGTGTAGGAAAGAAGAAAAACCCCTCCCTGGCCCCGCCAATCTGGCAATAAGGGAAAATTTCCTTTCCAGTTCCAAAAAGCATAGTGCAATGCTCACAGGGTGAGAGCTCAGTACAGAAATTTAACTTTCCATTTGTGTATATCATATAGAATTTTTTTTTCTGCTTTAATAAGCCTTGTTTGAATAAACAATCTGTCTATAACCATTTCTATTATAATTTTGATTTAAAAAAATAAAAAAATAATAAAACTAGTTTTTTGTAATATATTTGACAGTGTGAACAATTGTTCACAAATTTTATTTTTGATATGGTCATTTTTAATGATTTTCTTTTTTTGAAAAATTTAATCCAATCCTGAAAGAATTGGTGTTTTATAACATACTTCAGTTAATACTTTTGATCTATTTAAATGAAACTTTAAAAAAAATTAAACTTTTTAATATATTTAATTACAATCTGTGCAGTATGTTCCATTCAAATCAGTGACTGTGAGAGAGACAGGGATTGAAAGAAAGCAAGGAAGTGAAGTAATCATGTAATGAAAATTAGTATCCTTTAATCTTTACAGAATAATTCAGAACTGATTTTAGTCCTTTTATTGACTATTGTTCCTTTTAAAAAAAATTATTTCATGCCTACAGCAATAAAGAAAGCAAAAATAGTGTATGCAAACAAAGAAACTATGTTTGAATGCTTAAAACAATTGACTTATTCGTATGCAGTTGAAAACTGTAATTGATGCACTCATTTTTTCCATAGCCCTTTTCATCTTGTTTTTTGCATTGGCAGTTGCATCATTATTGTAAATGGCCATTATTGGTTATCTGTGATGCGTAGGTTGTTGAAAGTGCTATTTAAAATATATATTATTTGAATGGATGGAATGTTCCCAAGACTTTTGATATTTCATTCCCTATTTTCTTCTTGAGCTTCTTCCTTGGGCGATCCACAGAAGTAAGGCTGGATACTGTTCCTTCTCAAACCTATCAGTGCCAATCAAATTGCCAGCTGTAGATTGTAAGCTTTTGGGGGCAAGCAGTTGAATTCCTAGTCCCTGTCAGCCTAGTTGAGGTTAGGATCTGAACTCCTGCTGCAGGAAAAGTAGACTGATTTCTCCTTCTCCCGCCACCACCTATACTATTCTTAGACTACTGTACTCTCTTTATTTTGTTGTACCTTGCCTCCTTCCTATGGTGGATGATTTCTTTTCATGTAATTGTCAAGCTTTTTGCTATGCATTCTATATTAAGAAGGGGCAATTATCATTATCATGTAAAAAAAAAGTGATTTAACCATAGATAGTCACAAAATAATGTTTTATAAAATGGAATCCAACAGTGTCAAAATTTGGGTTTTATTTGTTACCTAAAACCAGAACATCTGTGAAGAGATTGTATCTCACAATTGAAAACCCTTTCAAGTGGGGAATATATACCTTATAAACAAAACAATATGCAGTATGTAAATAGTCAGTCAAATAATGAACTGTTTTAGTCCACTGTGGTTTCACACTTTCATTTCCTCACTTAACATAGATAATAACTTAAATTAATGGAGTATCATATCTCCTAGAACTGGAAGGGACCTTGAAAGGTTATTGAGCCCTCTGCTTTTACTAGCAGCACCAAGTACTGATTTTGCCACAGATCCCTAAGTTGCCCCCTCAAGGATTGAACTCACAACCCTGGGTTTAGTAGGCCAATGCTCAAACCACTGAGCTATCCCTCCCCTTGCATTCCAGTCTGCTGAGGTGGTTTTTGCTTTCTCTATTTGAATACTTTTAGAATTCATGCAAAACCCATTAGAAGGAATGTGCTTGTCCTGGTAATAAAACAATTACGTTGACGGAAAAATCTATGATGAAATGGCTTGCAACTCATGTAGGACATCTAATTAATTTTGCACACACTGGATTGCGTTTTAGTAACCTGCTTATGGGAAAAAACTCGATTTGATCATGCTTAAATAGCACTCAAAAAAGAATCAGTATACTCCATTATGAACTCTGAAAATAACTGGAATTGGGAGAAAAGAGTTTAATATCACTATTCTTTTCCTTTATGATGATGATTTTTACTGTAATAGCCTGTTAAGGAGGCCCACAGGATAGAGCCTCTGTGCTTTATAACATCAACTGTGCATTGTTTTTGTGATGAGAGAATATTAACCTATAGAACACTAGCTTATTGCATATATTCTTGCTCACAATGATTTG